>NW_027185655.1:316067-406960 GCF_028583685.1 Petaurus breviceps papuanus
CTCTCTCTCTCTCTCTCTCTCTCTCTCTCTCTCTCTCTCTCTCTCCTGACCCAGTGTATTATTTCCTCTGAGCAGATTCCCTTATTTGAAGATTTAATCATGCCTATTTGAAGAGGTATTAATTACTAACTACTAGTCCAATCAGAAAAGGTAGATTGCTGAATGAAGAAATGAACCAATAGCTAGATAAGAGAGTGAAGATTTAAGTAAAATCAAATAAAATCCACCACTGCAACAACAACAAAAAAGAATCTGGAAGGACACCTTTCTTTATTGTAGCAGCATATGAACAGGAGTCATAGAACTGAAATTTGTGAAGGGTACTCGGTCACCCAATGGAATATTTTGATCGAATCAGTGGGTGAAATTGTAACTATTGCCTATGGTTTTCAATAACTTAAATGACTTTTTGACTTCTAAAAGGATGCCCCTTTCAGACATTGACACTTCTGATGATCAAAGTGGACAGAAATAAATGCAAATATGAGTCACCACCAAAACAGCCTCAAAAACAATGCAAAGACTGCCTCAGGTGATATGTTTCATCATTTCCATAGGACTTGCTGGAGAATTTCAGAGTTAATAATAGAAGAACTCTGAACCTTAGAACTATGTTATGATTATTTGGAGAAATGCACTTTGCTTATTTTTGATTCAGCTCATGGAGATGAGAACTTGGTGACTTACTGATGTTTCTCAAGGTGACGATCCATTTCTGAACCTAGAATTAGGAGAGTAAAAGAACAAATCTCAAAGCCGAGTAAAAGCAAGGTGCCTCTGCTCCATCATGTGGTGCCAAGAACAATTGGTTGATGGAAGAGTGGCCACACCTCTCTACACTGCCATATTCTGCTAAGAATAGTCATTTATTACATGCCTATTACGTCCAGGTAAGTGCTAAGTGCTGAGAATACAAATATGAAAAAATTACTGACCTTAATGAGTTTTCATTCTAGTAAAGGAATAAAATACACAAAAGGAAACTGGAAAAGGTGGGACAGTCAGGTACACACCAAGTATGAAAGGACTCAACTTCATGTAACTGGGATGCTGTGACAGGGAAGCTTGCACAGTCCCATTCCAGGGAGCTGTGGGCAGGGACAAATCCAGCACAGTGCCCTGATAGAGAACTCCAGAGCAGTATAGCTAGACAGAAATGGCTACTTGGGGTGTGGAAGAGAAGAATATTAAAATCCCAGGCAGAACGAGAAAGACTTCTGCAAATCCTAAGCAAAAGATTTGTGCCCTTTCTGAAAGAACTTAACTTTACCTTAGAATATAACATGAGATAGACTGAGAGAAATCAAAAGTATGGGATGGAGAGGTGTGGACACATAAATTTGGCTGAAAAAATAAATAGGATTTTTAGGGTATCGCAAGCTCGGCATAAGTAAATATTAGAATGATACCTACAAAAAATAACAAGCACTCAGACTACTTTTATAGCTTCATGGCATCCAACACAAGAGAAGTGATCATCTTGTTCTGACCCTAGTGAAACTGCATCTGTTTCAATGGTACAAAGTGACCATGGTAGGGTGTCTCCCTGCTGAGCATCACCCCATCTGACCCACCCACCATATCTCCTCTCTGCATCCATCATTAGTATTTCACCTACTTCATGGCTGCCTCACCAGGTGGAAAAAATATGTTTTCTATATATTTTTATAAGCTGTATAAAATGCATTGTATGCATGAATAACTTGAATGTGAATGAATTAAAGCATGTTAAAAAGGCTGAAAAAAACTATCTCATTCATGCCCTGTTTGAAGCATATGGCATAGTAGAACACCAGATATTTTAACATGAAAATAATTAGCCAATTTAGATAGAACCAACATCTTTCAAAATATCATGTAATCTCAATATTATAGCATGGGCAATAGTTTTAGTAAACATGGGTGTGGATAAATTCATACATATATATATATATTTGCATTTATATATCTACATATACATATGTGTGTATATGTGGGTATAGGTCTATATGGGAAGAAATTATCTCCCTTGTAGATTTTATTACTCATTTAAGATAGTTGTGTAAAGGCCATTACATGACTCATGTTTTGTTCTTCTTATGTGCATACCTAAAGCTATTTCAGCAGATTTAGAGATTTTATCATGATAACCAAACCCTTTTACAGGCTAGTTTTAACCACAGTCAAAAACTTTGACCCTTGCTTCAGACCTCCACTAACATCCCCTATTTATGTTAGCATGAGCTCTATGCAAGCCATAGAGAAAAACAAAACCCGCTTGTCCATGACTTTGACCTTCAGAACCCTTTCACATTAAGCAGGCTTCCTTGGAAAGGTGTTGAACCCATTCATGTGGGTTTCTGTCTTTTTCAATGGGAGCACATAAATTAATAATAGAATCCTGGAAAGATGACTGTTTAGTCATAAGCTTCTTCATTTAAGGAGATTCCCCCTATCCTTCTGTAAGTATTACTATCAGCTATTGAGGCTTTAGTGGGCCAGATGATCATGAAAAAAAAAGCCTAGGAAATCTTAATCATTCCAAGTCATCTAAGGGAAGGGATTTGGATGGGAGTGCTGCTTTTTCCATCATCTTTTCTGACCCCAAACCAAAGATTAACAGCTACAACTACCGGACAGTCCCATGAAACAAGAACTGGAAATCATTTATCAATCGTTCTGTCTTTCTCACTTGACCTTAGCTATGCTGAATGCTGAGTAATAGGAGCTCATTAAAAAGGAAACACTCAATCACAACTTGTTTCTTTCCTCCTTAGACAAGGAAAAGGAAGGCATAGTCTCAACCCTGCCCTGATTTTCCAACTGGGAAAAAATAGCCATCCTTTCAAATAGAAGGGGAGGGGTAGTGATCTTCAGTGCATGGACTGGGAAGCAAGTAAAACTGGGTAGCAAGAATCTAAGTATGGCTTCATCATTGTGATTTGATAACTGGGACAGAATATGCCATATTTTCCTTTTCTAGTTCAGCTAAAATACCTACCTGCCTCTCTGGTGTGGATCATCAAAGAAGTTTCTGCACAGTACTTCTCATTCTTTGATGATAAATGCTCCAGGGACTATAGCATGATTAGGTATTTGTCTTAGTCAGGTTGTCCTTGTTCAACTTTTATTTCTCTGAACTACCATGAAGTTGAAACTTTCCTTTTCTCCAGTCCATGTCTTATTTGGGCAACCCTAGATACCAACAAGAATTATCTGTTGGCCATGCTTCTCAACTTTTGTTGAGTTTATGTGTCCAATTAACCTAATAAAAAGCTTCATTAGGCATTTCTATACTGGCTTTACAACTACTTAAGCTTTCCCAGTTCTATATAATACTTTATTTGAGTTCATCTTTAAACAAAATTGAAACAAGCCTTAACTAAGGAAAATTTGGTCTCTACAAAAGATAACAAGATGGCATTATTGAGCCTTTGCAAAAGGAGATCTCATCGACTAAGTGGAGAGTGTCTTAAGGAAGCACAGGGCAAGAATCATGAATTCAAGTAATGAAATGATCAACTTCTCTGTGGAGTCACTTTGGGAAGGAATTCATCATTCAGTTATTTCAGGCATGTCTGACTATTCATGACCTCATTTGGGATTTTCTTGCTAAAGATACTGGAATATTTTTGCCATTTTCTTCTCCAGTTTATTTTGCAGATGCAGAAACTAAGGCAAATAGGGTTAAGTTACTTGCTCAGTGTTATATAGCCACTAAGAATCTGAGGTTGAATTTGAACTTGGGTCTTCCTGACCAAGGCCAGGTGCTCTATCCACTATACAGTCTAATTGCCTATTAAGTAGGAATACAGCTTGGTGAAACTTCAGTATATGTATGTGTGTGTATGTATGTGTATGTACTGTGTATTATGTGTGTATGCATATGTAGTGTGTGTATACACATATATACATATGTGTATATATTGAATGAAGTTATTTTCTCCCCTATACTTTCTTTGCAGTTTTCATTTAATTTATTTAAAAAAAATTTTTTATAAATAACATTTACTTGTATATCACCAACATTTCCCAAAGTACTCTTCCCCAGAATTATTCCCTATAGTAATCAATCAATGCACTCTTGTTTTGCAATTAATATATGCCTGGAACTGTGGCAAGTGCTGGAGACACACACACACACACACACACTTATCCTCAAGGACCTTACATTTTAATAGGTGAGAAAACACATAAACAAGATACATACAGGACCAATTGGAGCCGATCTCACAGGAAAGACACTGGGGGGGGGGGTAGGTAATACCAGGAAAGTTCTATTGCAGTAGATGGGATATGAGAAGAGTCTTGAAGGAAGCCAAGGAAGCTAGAAGATAGAGGTGGGAAGGGAAAACATTCCAGCTAAGGAGTAGAGTGAGGAAGGGGAGGAAGCTAGAGAAAAATCCATGGAGTTGGGGGATGGAGTGCTCTAGGTGAGGAGCAGCAAAAAATCAATGTCTCTGCATCACAAAGTACTTGGAGGGGGGTTAGTGTAAGGAGATTAGAAAGGTAGGATGGAGACAGATTATGAAGGCCAGTCAAAACTGAACAGAAGGCTGCATATTTGATTATGGAAGTAATAGGGAATCACTGGAGTTAATTGCATAGAGGAGCGACATAGGCAGATAAGAACTTTGGCAAGAGCATTCTGGTAGTTGAGTTGGGGATAAACAGGAGAGGAGAGAGACTTGAGGCAGGGAGATCAACCAGGAAGCTCTTGCAGTGGTCCAGGGTTTACACCAGGTGATGGTCATCTTAGTGGAGAGAAGAGGGCAGAAGGAAACACACCTGAGGGATAATCCAAAGATGGAAATGAAAAGATATGGCAGTGGATGGCATATGTGGGGTAAGTGGGAAAGAAGAGACAAAGAAGATGCTAAAGTTGGAGCCTGGGTCAACCTGGAAGGATGGCAGTGCTCTCAGGAGTAATAGGGAAGCTCAGAAGTGATGAGGGTTTGGGGAAAAGATAACGAGGTCCTTTTTGGACATGTGGAGTTCAAGAAATCTATAAGAACATGAGACTGGAGCTCAAGAGAGATTAGGGATATATAGACCTGAGAATCATCTGCAAGGCATTGGTAGCTTAACCCTCAGAAGCTGATGAGTTCACCAAGTGAGATAATATAGGAAAAGAGAAACCAAGATAGCAGATTAGTAAAAAGCAATGAAGCAGATCTAAAAAATTCACCAGGCTGAAGACGGATAAGCCTAGACAAAATTGGGATGAGTCATTTGGCCAGCCCAGCTCAGCAAAGGAGCTAGTGGATACTGGGGACCGGGTTAGACCAGGAGCACTCAGCAGATTGATTAAGAGAGAACTTGTGCAGCAGGCCAAGAGGAAATCCAAGAGCTCTGGCAAGCTGGGCACACACCCCAGGACCTCCACCCTAGACTGCAACCCAGATTCAAGCAGGTTAAAGCAAGAGCGATTACCCCTCAGACTGGTGCTTGGTCCCCCTACACTCTGCAGGCCAGGAGCTGAAGCTGCCACGTGGTGCTGGCTGGCTGTGCCTGTGTCTCAGCGGCTTTTCGCCCCAGGGGTAAAAGCCACGCACTCCCACTTACTGGTCCCAAAGTCCAGACTGCACTGACCTCTCACTTTGTCCTTTGTGTCTATGTGTTGATAAATCTGGAAACGGCCCCAGCTGCTGCTGATCTGGAGTCCCTCTGGCAGGCGGCTGGTCAGGCCCGCCCTGGGGCTAAAGCCTCGGCCGTGGGGCTGGGCTCGGCTCCCAGAGCGCTGCGCTGGCCGATTCCTGCCAGGCTGTCCTTGGCGGGAGGTCAGCTTCTCTGTGTCATTTTGTGGCTTCTGCAGCTCCAAAGTTTGTTTAGAGTCCCCTTTTTACATGGATTGGGGAGGGTGGAAGCCGGAGCCGCAAGGTCGTGCTTCTACTCCGCCATCTTGGCTCCGCCCCCAATTGTATTTTTTTTTCAAAAGAAATGCACCAAGAGAACATGGAATTTAAATCTATGCTCTTTAATTACAAATAGAGTGCTTTTTTTCTCTATACACTATAGGGCTTATGCCCTTTACCAGGCAGTGTAGTTACAATGTACCAGATTCTACTTGAAATGTAGCATCATCTAAAGGAAGTCATCAGCCTTGGGCTGAAGCTACAATACTCCATGAGTAATTAGGGGGGAAAGAGACTTTCTAGGGCAGCAAATAGAATGTGTTTTGTAGTTTAGAGTTAGTGGGTTCTAGCCACCAGAAAGATCTTCTGGCCTGTGATCCTCAGGAGCTGGATCATGTCTTGGCCCAAACTATATTATATCTATCTTTCTGACCCTATGAATTTCCCAGCCAACACTGACATAATAATTCCCAACATGTTAGCCAGAGCCAGCGGAGAGATGATACCAATTGTTAAATGAAAAGAACGCCCCGCTGGACAAGTTGGAGAATTTTGTTTCAGAACTCAGAAATGTCCTTGGAGGCCCAATCAGGGCTGTAATGATTTTAAGATGGATGTCCAAATGGAGACAGGATGGAGATGAGTCATGGACTATCCCAATTTCTTCTAGACAGTGAGCTACCCTTGAGAAACATATGTACTGCAAGAGTGGTAGGCTTAATGCCAGAAGTCCCAGGTTTGAGTCCTTTCCTTTAAACCAGCTACTGGCTATGTGACCCTGGCCAATGCACTTGCTTCTTCATCCTTAGTTATACCATCCGCAAATAGGAATATCAAAATCCCTAAAAAATAAGGACACCACTTACTTCATGCATGGGGTAGTTATGAGGTAATTATTTTGAAACAGTAAGGTTGATAATAATAAATGGGAATCATTATTAGGTTGAAATAAGATCATTCTAAAGATCCAGTTAGCCAAGTAACTTTCACAGGCTTTTGAGGCTGAACTTGAGAGAAGAAAACTGTCACCAGCCTCCAGTGAACTGATTAAGCAGCATGTCTTGGCTTCTAACTCACCCTGTAAGGTGGCTAGCTGCCTAATCCAGGGTCAGCCATTAGCACAAGAGTAAGAAGAGTCTTGATTGCAAAGGTGGAGATCTATGGGTGTGGGATAGCCTCTATCAGAAATGGTTTACAAGTTGATTCTGGTTTTGCTAAACATTTTTTTTTCTTTTTTATTCTTTGTTTCAAGAAACTTGCTAATGGGTATGGTGCAGAAAGAGACATTTGGAAATAAATGTTATATAAAAACAAAAGTCATAATCAACCAAAAAAAATTAAAAGTAGGGGAGAGCCTCTTCCTTAGAGTCTGCACTATCCTTGCCAACTCAAGTTCCTTAGCAGTTGAGAGTTGGTTAACTTAGGGACCTCTAATAATATTTTGGCTTTGATAAATTTTGTAGTGAGAAATGGTGCTGCTAAACCTGAATCCATCCCATAAAAGTGAAAACAAATGACCAGTTCTTTTTTTGTCTTGGGTCATGTGACTCAGTTGATATGAGCCTTCTAAGTCAATGTTAGAGACAAATAGGAAACTCTGGTCTCACCTCTGTCCATTCTTAGTGCTTTCAGGGGAGGAGACAGAGAAGCGGGACACAGTGAAATGATAGGCCCTACACAGTCCTTGAATTGTCTGGAATGTCAAGGAGATCACCTTGAGTTCAGACTATTGAATTAAGTTCCCCCAGAATTTTCTATCATTTAGACCATAAGACTAGCAGAAGACATTGCACTAATTGTTTTACTGAAATATAGTTTTGCTATATCTACATCATGCTGCTGATTGACCAGGCTACTTAACTTACAGGAAAATGATCACAGGATAGAGCTAGGAAGGGCTTTATAAATCACTGAGGTCGACCCCCCTCATTTTACAGAAGAGTAGCTGAGAGAAGTTGACGAGTGAACCATCAGGGTCACCCAGCTAATAAGTATTTGAGACAGTATTTGAACTCATATTCGACTGATTTCAAGCCAGCATCTTACTAGTATGCAGTTCTAGGGTTAGATTTATGCTAACTCAATGTCCCTGGTGAAATCAAGTCAGGCTGGTTCTTTGTACCTACCTTTCCTGAACCTCAGCTGTTCAATGGTTCAATCATTTTTCAGTGGTGTCTGACTCTTTGTTACTCCATTTGTATTTTTCTTGGCAAAGATACTGAAGTGGTTTGCCATTTCCTTCTCCGACTCATTTTACAAATAAGGAAATTGAGACAAACAGGGTTGAGTGACTAGCCCAAGATCCCACAGTTAGGAAGTGTCTGAGGCCAGATTTAAACTCAGAAAGATGAGTTTTCCTGACTCTATCCACTGCACCACCTAGCTGTCTTTCTAAAACTACCTTTTCTAAAATTCTTATAAGAAATTAGTTCATTATCATGGTCTAAGATTTTATCAGGAATAAATCTATCATCTTCTAGATAGTAGACTATGCTCTTCATTGAAAAAAAAAAATGTAACATTTATATACTGCCTACTATGTGCCAGGCATTGTATTAAGTATTTTTAGAGATATTATTTCATTTGTTCCTCACAACAACCATGCAAAGTAGGCACTGTTATTACCCCCATTTTAAAGAAAAGAAAATTGAGCCAGGAGTCATATAACTTACCCAGGATCATACAGCTAAGTGTTTATATAGTACATGTTTGAGATCAGATTTAAACTCAGATCTTGCCAATTCTACACCTGGCGTTTTGTGCTTTCTGCCACCTAGTAGTGGAAGGGATGTTTGATCTTAGTTACTCGTGGTACATTTCTCCAGTGTTCCACAGTATCTTTTTTATATATTGATACCTCTTAGTTTTGTATCCTTTCTCCTCTCCTCTCCCAGAAAGTCATCCCTGAAACAGATTCTGCAATCTTTCAAAGATCACTAGGAGCGCTCAGGACTATAAGACTAGTTTTCTGGATCTGGTGATTTGAACTCATCAGGGGGTGCGAAATGTTCTTTTGCAATCACCTCAGTAACTTCCAATACCCTATTGATCAATATTTGTTGTATCTCATCCAATCCAAAGATGATTCTCCTTGGAAGAGAAAATATCAATGGGCATTTACCTTCTTTATTTTCACCTCTAATCCACAGAACTACTCTAAACTGTGGTCCTGATCCTTCTTTGATATTCTTCTAGATAAAATTTCAGCCTCACAAATCTGGCCTGAGACACTAATACTAGCCATGTGACCTTGGGCAAGTCACTTAACCTCAATTGCCTTACCTTCCCCCCTCCAAAAAGCCAAAAGAAAAAATTAAACCTCAGTTCCCTCTTCTTCCCTCATCTATATATGCCATTTTAAGTCCTGAGTGACTATAGATCTCTTAAGATTCTAGTCCTGGATCAAATCCCATAAAAGCCACAGTCACTTACCAAAAGTTTGCTTTGTGCCTTGAACTGTGTTAAGTACTGAATACAAAAAATAAATAAATAAATGAAAATGTAGTCCCTGTCCTCAATGTAAATCTGAATGTCTGGAAGAATGGTGATAGCCTCAACAGAAGTTCATCTTAGAATTTCTCTACCTCTTTACCTCTTATAACAAAAAATGACAAAAATAAATTGTGATTATTTTGATTAGGTTCATTATAAGCACCAAAAAGCAAGATACCAGATAACCCATGAAGTGATATTTCTTCTTGACTTTGGAGGTAAAATGAAAGTACTTGAGTCATCTTCACTATGCACCATCTTCCACTTTGTGGTAACTTCCTTATGTCTATTAATTTTATTTATAACTTTATATATATGGTTCAATTTCTCTAGTCATACCTTAGGAGACAAAGATGGAGTACCAAGTTGAATTCATATTTACAGATGTTTTAAAATTGTCCCAGGGGCACACCCTACCTTCATCCATCCCTCCCTTCATTGCCAGAACCCTGATTTGAATCTCCATTCAACCCAACTTACTATTGTTTTTTTTTCCCTTGTTTCTCTTTTCAAAATTCTGACCTTGCCATCTTTATGCTAACTCTCTAATTCAACTTGATCACCATAGTCATCATCTAGAGCAGGAATTTCTATAGAGGAGGAATCACCATCCCTGCCACAATCTGTACCAACTCCCAACCAGTTAACTATATCATTACCACAAGAGATAACCCCCACAGTGTCTTCCCCCAGGCCCAAAATATGAGCATTGTTTCCAGCCTACCCAACATTCATTGTCTATGGTAGGTAATTAAATCAGCAAAATCCCCACCCTACCTCTAAGTTTTCTTTATCCACAGCTGCTTGGAAAGACTTGGAAAAGAAAGTACTCACCACCAAAGTCTTCAGGAGTATCAAATGGTGAAATGTCAGAAACAGAAATGAAAGAAGTATCATTATCATGGACATTGCCATTGTACCATAAGAATCAGAGGTCTTTTCCAGATGAATTTCCGTAATTCTGTGACTTTTGTTTCTGTGTTTTTATTTGCTTTGTTTTTCCAAAGCGTATAGTGGGGAACCTGTGGCCTCAAGACCACATGTAGTATTCTAGGTCCTCAAGTGTGACCCTTTGACTGAACCCAAATTTCAATGTAAAACTTGGATTCAGTCAAAAGACCACACCCAAGAACCTAGAAGGCCACATGTGGCTTCCATTACACAGGTTCCTCATCCCTAGTAGTATATAATAGCTACCTAAAAATTCTAGTTGACTGACTTGCAACTGAAATCTGTATCTTTGGTGCTTAGCACAAATAAATCACTTAATTTTTTTTTCATTCATTTCTATCCATTATGTACCTCTTAGTACCTAAAAGGGAATGTTTTCCTTTATGAGGGAGGTGCCATAAACCTTGTTGCCTCTCTCCTCCTAAGGCAAATGTCACTGACATAACCTGAAGTCAATAAAAAGAAATCAATCTACCAAAATCCCCTGTGCATAAGAAGTAATAGTAGTCAGATGAGCTGATTCTAAAGGAGTAAATGGGACAAAAATTATTCATTTCAGTTCCTCAGTTTTCAGAGTGGAAAACTCATCATGCAATGTTTCATTGGCACTATATAAAGGCTTTGGAAAGAGTACAAATGTATTTAATTCCATCTGAAGTTTCCTTGCTGAACCTCCATGATATAGGATCTTGGATGGTTAAATTTATCTTTGCCTATTGCCAGTTTCCTCCATCAATTCTTGTCTGCTGCTTTAAATTTTACCAAATCTTTGGATTTGAAATCTGGTGAGGGTCTTATAAAATGTATTACATGAATCTCTTACAGATTTGTGATTTTTTTTAAAGAAATGTTTAAAACCTGGCCAGAAAAACCTGGGTTTCTGGGAATTGAGTGAACAACTGTGTGGTGTTGGCATCCCACTGAGAACCATGCTGAGCTAATTCTTGCTTCTGAGACATTTGTAACTCTCTAGTTCCATAGCACAAAACAAACCTGAGTCATTTGGCTCCAGAGTTGTTTTCAGAGTATAACTGTTGAGGTCATCCCTTCTTCTCCATTTTTTTTTTGCCCAAGAAGAGACAGAACTAAAGATTAAATATCAAACCTTTTAAGGAAGGCTCCCAAAATGCTGTTAGTGAGTAAAATTAAGCCAGTCAAAAATCAAGTGCCTACTATGTGCCAGGTACTGGGGATTCTCTAAGAATTTACATTCTAATATGGGTCATAAAAAGTGTACACAGGCACACACACACAAATAAAGGATAAATAAAAGACAGAAAGAAAAAGAAACACAAAGAAAGGAAATATAAGGTACCGTGTTTCCCCGATAATAAGACCTATCCCAAAAATAAGCCCTCCCCTTACTGTGTAAGATTCCTCTAAAATAAGCCCTCCCCCGAAAATAAGCCCTATTGAGATTGCTACTGTAGTGAAGGTGATCCCCTGCGCTACACGCTACATTATGGTACCCTCTGTATGTACCGTCCCCCCCTCCCCCCCGGGTGAAACACACGCCGCGCTCCGAGCTGCATCCAATCAGAGCTGCAGCAGTGAGCGTGTCATCCTGTTCTTCCCCAGTGATTTGCTTGCTGGCGCCATTGAGAGCAGTGCCGCGGAGGAGAGCTGAGGCAGGACAACATAAAAACCTGGTATGTAAGCGGGAGTGAGGGGGCATGATGGAGGATAAAAAGGGCATGATGGAGGAAAAAAGAAGAACTCAGGGGGCATGATGGGCATGACAGAATTCAGGGTATGGACACTTATGACGATGTTGTTGAAGAAGATGACATGATCATTATTGAATAAAGGTACATTTTTTTGTTCACATTTACCTGTTTATTAAAATTGCTGTCAATGTTCATTAAAATAAGCCCTCCCCTGAAAATAAGCCCTCTGGTGTTTTTCTGTCCCCAAAAAAATAATAAGACAGCGTCTTATTATCGGGGAAACACGGTAGTATGAGAAAGAGGACACAAGCATTAGTGAGTACCAGGAAGACTTCCTGGAAAAGGTAATGCTTGAGTTGTGTTTTGAAAAACAGAGGAGTTTTATCAGGAGGTAGTATATTTTAGGCATGGAGTATAGCCAGTGAAAAGACAGGGAAATGGAACTTGGAGTGCCGTGTGTAAGGAACAGACATAATCAAAATTAGCAAGTACATTTCTATTCCTATGACTCTTACATAGCAGACTTATTTTTTTAATTTCTCCCCATTCTTCAAATTGAGTTCATTTATGTATATAAACCCTCTTTAGTTTATCTACACATTCAGGATCATGTGAAATATGACAGCTTATGTATAAAATATGCCTTGCATTTCAGATATCACTAGTAGGCTCAGTCATCATGGGGATGTTGGAAGATTTAGAAGAGATTGTGAGTCAACAGTATAAAAGTGAAAATGATTTTATTGTGTTAATTTTGGCCTTTGGGATATTTCATCCCTTCATTTGGAATGACCCTTTTCCATATCTACTCAGTAGTCCATTTGGAGGGCATACCTGCATCTTCTCAGGATTCCCTAATAGTACTATGAGGAAAACCAAGTTGACATTATTAATAATCTCATGTTTATATGAGTCTTAATTCCACCTGAAGTTTCTTGCTGCAATATAGGATCTTTTTCCATAGGACAGTATCTTTATAGTTGGAAGAGAAATTATGGACGATCTAGCAATTTCTAGTCTAATCTCCTCATTTCACAAATGAGAAAACAAGGTTAAGTGACTTTCCCTAGGTTAGAAGGTAATCAGTAGAAGAAGTATGATTTGAACAGAAGCCTGCTGACTCCAAATCAGGCTTTCTACACCATGGAACTGCTTTCTTCAAAGGTGATTTTCTCACAACAATAAGGAAAATAGGTAATACCAATATCACCCCATTTTAATAAAGAAGAAATTTGGACTCAGAGAGGTGAAACAATATAGCAGAAAGAGAACTAACTTTGATAGTCAGAGGACCTAAAAGATTCTTGATGATTCATAACTTGGATTATGGATTTATATTCACTATCATTAATACTGAACCTTACTTTGAGTAGATATTGTGAATGATAGTAATAGGTAACTGTTATAATACTTGACTAATCAGATGAAGACATCATGATTACCATCCAGAACACAAAGATAAGCTTATAGAATCTTTTAAGGAATGTTTAAAGTTAAAAAATACACAATGAGATATTTAATACTCAGTGCTTTTTTTAAAAAAACAATCGTTAAACTGAATGATAAATGATTTTCTGCTTCTTTGTTAATGGTAAAAAATAAAACAAACTTCTCTTTGGATGAAGATGTGTTCTTCTTGCCTTGATTAAAAAATGTCTAAAGTAATATAGAGTGCAGAAAACAATATGGCGACAAACCAATGCCACTGCTTTGTCAGCAAAATACTGTTGGATGATACATAGATAACAGGGTTGAATATTTAAAGAAGGAAGCTTTGGAACAAATTACAAAGTATGGGAGGTTTGCTACATAGTTGGATAAAAGTGCAGATGTTTCTAAAGTGTCTTAGCTTATGGTATTTGAAAGATTCTGTTTCAATAATGAAATACATGAAGAGCTATTTATGCATGAGCCACTAAAGGAAAACTATATTGGAGAAGATATATCCTTAATAGTAAATGACTTCTTTAATAAAAATAATGTTTTATGGGGGAAAAACTGTGTAAGTATAGCCACTGAAGGAGCAGCTGTTTTGACTAGAATAAAAAGGGATTACAGGATAAGGTTACAGAGATGGTACCACACGTGAAACTGATTCTCTGCCTTATTCCTTAAGCAAGCCATTTCTGCAAAGAAATCAGAGTGAATGGAACAGAATGTCATGGTTGTGGTTAATGTTTTGAAAAGCAAGAATTTTAAATGTTAGAATCTTTATAATACTTTGAAATAAGATGGGGAAAGGCCATGAAAACTTTTTTTCTTACAGAAATTAGCTGGCTATCTCATAGAAAAGGGCTTAAAAGAGATGTCAATGTTAAAGGCAAAGTGTATACAAATGTGAAAGATGAAGAGATGAAACTTGTTTCTGAGCTAGTCCAAAAAGTGTGTAACACAGAGAGAGAGAGTTTGGTGTGGAAATATATTTGACTTTACAGGGAAACAGATAGGAAAAGGTGTGAGGAAAGGTTAAAAGGAAAGAAGGAAAGTGTAAAAACATGTGACTGTGTCATAGGGAAGAAAATGGAACAGGAGAGGGAGCAGAAGCTAAGTGTGTCAAGTATAGAATATTGGTGCTAGGCATACTCCTATCCCACTGAGCACTTTCTTCTTTATAAGAAAGGGACATAGTACAAAAAGAGGGGAAAATATAAGAGAATAAGATGGAAGGGGATATACCATTAATGAGCATAACTGTGAGTGTAAAAGTTATGAACTTACCCATAAAATGGAAATGATTAGCAGAATGAATTATAAAGAAGAATCCAACAATGTTATTTACAAGAAAAATTATTCAACTATAAAGGTATTAAAATAATTGACTGGAGCAAAATTAGTTTACTAGCAGAAATGAGAAAGAATTTGGAAATGGAAATGAACTAAGAGAAACATAAAAAGGGACACTTTTGTATAATTGAAAGGAAATATAAATGGATAAAAATGTCTTCTCAAAACTTCAATAAACTTAAGGGTCAAAGATGAAAATTAAAATGACAGAGGGTTTGTGGGTGGGTTTTGTCTATTTTAATGGTCTTATGAGAAGCCAAAAATAAAAGGGAAGAGGACTGTAGTGGGGAGAAAAAGAGGAATAAAGACAGGGAAATCATAATTTATTGTTATTCAATTGTATCTAATATGTTGTGACCCCATGGACCATAGCATGCCATGCTCTTCTATCATCCACTATCTTCCAAAGTCTATCCAAGCTCATGTTCATTTCTTGGATAACACTATCTGTTCATCTCATCCTCTGACATCACCTTTTCCTTTTACCTTCAATCTTTCCCAACATTAGGATATGTTCCAATGAGTTTTATCTTCTCATTATATGACCAAAACATTTGTTTCAGCTTCACTATTTCACCTTCCTATGAATAGCATCAGTTAATTTCTTTAAATACTGATTGATTGATTGATTCCCTTGATGTCCAAGGTACTCTCAAAAGTGCTCTCCAGTGCCACAATTCAAAAGTGTCAATGCTGCAGTGCTCTGCTTTCTTTGTAGTACAACTCATAGCCATGAGTTGCAACTGAAAAAAACAACAGTGTGAACTATGCAGACTTTCGTCATCATGCCAATACCTCTAGTTTTTAGTATGCTATCCATATTTGCTATCTCTTTCTTTACAAGGGTCAAACATTTAAATTTCATGGATTCAGTTACCATTTACAGTGATCCTTGAACCCAGTGAAACTTGACACTGTTTTCATTTCTTCTCCCTCTATTTTCCAAGAATTGATGAGATCATTTGCCATATTATTTTGATGTAGTTTCAAGCCAGCTTTTTCATTCTCTTCTTTCACCCTCATCAAGAGGCTTCTTAATTATTCTTCACTTTCTGCCATCAGAGTGGTATCAGCTGCATATTTGAGATTGTTCATATTTTTCCTGGCAATTTTAATTCTGGCTTTTCATTCATCCAGCCTAGCATTTCTCGTGATGTACTCTGCATATAAGTTAAATAAATAAGGAGATGATATACAGCTTTGCACTCCCTTTCCATTTATAAATCAATCAGTTTTTCCATATTTAAATTCTAATTGATGATTCTTGACCCAAATACAAGTTCCTCAGGAGACAAGTAAGGTGAACTGATCTTCCCATTTTTTGAGGACTTACCACATTGTGTTGTGAGCCATACAGTTAAAGGCTTTAGTGTAGTCGATAAAGCATAAGGAGATGTCTTTCAGTAACTCTTTTGCTGTCTCTATAATCTAATAAATATTGGCAATTTGGTCTTTAGTTCCTCTGCCTCTTTGAAAACCAACCTGTTCTGAGGCAGGGCCAAGATTACAGAGAAAAGCCAGGAACTTGCATGGGCTCTTCCAAATTCCCCTCCAAATAATTTTAAATAGCACCTCAAAACAAATTCTGGAGTGGCAGAACCCACAAAAGGACAGGATGAAACAATTTTTTCAGCCCAAGAAAACTTAGAAGATCAGCAGGAAAGGTCTATCATACTGAGGTAAGAGTACCATTGAACTCAGACCATATCAGCACAGGCTGAGCCCCAGTAAGCCAGCAGCAGGCCTTTGGGGTAACTAAATCAGTAACAGCAGTGAAAACTTCCAAAGCTGATAGCCCACAGGTGTTAAGAGAGACAATGAGTAAGTGCAAGATTCTGTTGCACTGCCTGTACTCTGATTTGAGTTATAGCCCTGGGTGTAGTCCCAAGGCAAAGAGGATCACTAGTTACATCAGAGCTTGTGGTCACAGGGGATGGAATCCTGGTCACAGTTCCAGGGTGGGAAAGAATGCTTATGGTCACTCATAGACAAGAATACAGGCCAGGAGAGTAGTAAACACACTTGTCAGTAGATAATAACAACTTGGAAGAACTTGAAACTTACAGACTCCTGACAACTAGCTCTAAAAAAAGTTGCACAAAACCTAAAGTTTGGCATAGTGATCCCTCTATCCTGACAGTAGAACCCAACTATAACATCAAGATAAAATCAATAAACAGGCTGAGAAAAAATGAGCAAATAATGGCAACAATGACAAAAAAACCTGACCATAGAAAGTTACTATAGTGACTGGGAAGATCAAAACACAAACTCAGAAGAAGACAGCAAAATCAAAACTGCTACAAAGCCTAAAAGAAAATTGTGAGTTGGTCTCAGACCCCAAAAAACTTCCTGGATGAGCTCAAAAAAAGGATTTTAAAATTAAGTGAAAGTAGAGTGAAAATAGGGGAAAGAAATTATAGTGATGCAAGAACATCATGATAAAGGTATCAATGTCTTGATAAAGAAGGCACAAAAAATACTGAAGAAAATTGCACCTTAAAAAACAGAATAGGCCAAATGACAAAAGAGAAACAAAAATCCAGTGGAGAGAAAGATGCCTTAAAAAGCAAAATAGGTCAAATGGAAAAGGAATCATAAAAATTGATTGAAGAAATCCCTCAAAAATTATAATTGGGCAAGTGAAAGCTAATGACTACACAACATATCAAGAAACAATTAAGCAAAAGATTGGAAAAAATAGAAGAAAATATGAAATATCTCCTTGGAGAAATAACTGACCTTAAAAATAGACTGAGGAGAGATAAATTAAGAATCATTGGACTACTATGATCAAAAAATTAGCCTTGACATTGTCTTTCAAGAAATTGTAAAGAAAAACTAACTGGACATTCTAGAACCAGAGGGTAAAATAGAAATGGAGGGGAAAATCTTCCTCTTGAAAGGTATCTTAAAATAAAAATTCCCAGGAATATTTTCACCAAATTATTGAGCTCCCAGGTCAAGAAGAAAATATTGTAAGCGGACAGAAAGAAACAATTCAAATACCATGAAGCCTCAGTCAAGACAAAACAAGATTGGGAGCTTCTACATTAAAGGATTTACCGGGATGGAATCTAATATTCTGGAGGGTCAAGGAGCTAGGATTACACCCGAGAATCACCTCCCCATCAAAACTGAGTATAATCCTTTAGGATATTGAATGAAGTAGAGGACTTTTAAGCATTCCTAATGAAGTTACCGAGTGGAAGAGAAAATCTTAATTTCAAATACAATATAAAGGAGAAGCATAAAAAGGTAAATGTGGAAAGCAGTTTGGAGCTGTGCCCAAAGGGCTTTCAAGCTTACAGCCCTTTGACCAAGGATTACCACTACTAGGCCTGTATTCCAAAAAGATAAAAAAAAAAGAAACACAAAGGAAAAGGACCTACATGCACAAGAATATTTATAGCAGCTCTTTCATTGGTAGAATTGCACACTGAAGGGAAGTCCATGAATTGGGGAATGACTGAACAATTTATGGCATATGATTGTGATGGAGTACTATTGTACTATGAGAAATGATGAACAGGATGCTCTCCGAAAAGCCTGGAGAGACTTACATGAACTGATGCAATGTGAAATAAACAGAACCAAGACAATATTGTACACAGTAACAGCAATATAGTATGATGGTCAGCTATGAATAACAGCTATACTCAGCTATACGATGATCCAAGATAATTCCAAAGAACTTATTTAAAAAATGTACCCATCTCCAGATAAAGAACTTAAGAAATCTGAATGAAGATTGAAACATACTTTTTTTTACTTCTTAAATTTTTCTTGTTCTTTTTTTTAGTGTTTTCTTTCACAACATGATTTATACAGAAATGTTTTGCATTACTGCATATGTATGACCTATATCAAATTGCTTGCCTTTTCAATGAGAGGGGAAGAAATGAAGGGAAGGAGAGATATATAGAGGAACACTTTAGGAATTGTTGAAGAATGAAGCGCTAGAGTAAGGGGAGAAGATAGGGATTCAAGTTATGCCTCAATGTCAAGAAAAGCTTCTGAATAATTAGAGCTATCCACAAGAGGAGTGAGTTTCTTTCTAAGATTGTGACTTCTCCATTCCTAGAATTCTTCATATAGAAGCTATAAAGACCATCAATAGAAATGTTGTAAAGAAAATTCCTGCTCATATATACAGTAGGCTGGACTAGGTGCCCTCTGCCCTTTTAGTTCTGAGAAGCTACAAAATATAATCTGATTATTTTTTAAATCAAAGATCTGAGATAACAGATGAATTCAAATTTAGCCTGAGATGCTTCTTAGATATATTCTTAGATAGCAAGTCACTTAACCCCTATTTTTCTCAGTTTCTTCATTGGTAAAATAGATATAATAATAGCACCTACCTCCTAGCTTTGTTGTAAGGATCAATGATATAGTAATTGCAAAGCATTTATTTGTTTAGTGAATACTAACCTTACATATCAAGTAATATATAAAAGTTAGCTATCATCATCAGTATTATTATTGGTAAATAATAATAATAATTATAGCTACAAAATGATAAATTGTCCAAAGGACAATGCCCATATGAAAAATGAAAACCACAATATGATGTCTGCATCAAGTGAGGCACCTCATAGAGGAGTATGAAATGAAGAGACATGGGCCAGGCAGGTGAGTGAAGACTGAGCCAATTTATTCATTTGAGGGTCCATGTATTTTAGGAAAAAACAGCATAGTCTTCGAGAGCTACTCCCATGGAACACTTCCCATGCCCTAGTTCTCATATATGACATCCTTGTTCTCTTATCTCCTATCATGGTTCAAGAGACAGGCAGGATGTTCCAAAAACTTCCCTTGCACAGAGGAGTGGGGAGCCAACATCCTGAGAATGTGAGCCCTTGAGGGTGAGAACAGGCAAGAGTCAAACTCTGGACAAACTCTGTCCTCGAATTCTTCAACCCTGACCAGACTTCTCAAAGCTGGACCTCTACAACAATATATCTAAAATTATCAGTATTTTTCTCTTTAGTTCTACTATGTCACATGAGTGATATTGCTGGGTCAAATTGTATAGGAACTTTAATAATTCTGGGCATAATTCTGGATTTCTCTCCAAAATGGTTGAATCAGTTCACAATTCCATCAACAATGAATTAGTGTCCCAATTTTTCCACATCTCCAACATTTGTCACTTTCCCCTTCAATCATTTTAGTCAATCTGATATGTATAAAATGATATCTTAAGATTGTTTAAATTTTCATCTCCCTAATTATACAGAACATTTTTTTTCATATCACTATAACTGTCCTAGATTTCTTCACTGGAAAATTCCCTTTGACCATTTATTAGTTGGGGAATTATTCATATTCTTATAGATCTAACAAAGTTCTTTATATATTTTAGATGTGAGACTTTTATCTCATAAACTATCACTTTCCCCAATTTCTGCTTTTATTCTTATTTTAGATAAATTTGCTTTATTTTTAGAAAAATATTAATTACATGGAATTACAATCATCCATCTTATACCTCACACTCTTCTCTATCTTTTATTTGTTCATACAATGTTCAACTATCCATAAGTCTGATAGGTAATATATTAATTAATTAGGTGATATATATTAAAGTCTTCACATTTTCTATATAATATCTCTCCTTATATCTAGATCATGTGTCCAATTTAACCTTATCTTGGTAAATGGTAGAAGATATTGATCTATGCCTAATTTCTGCCAGACAGTTTTCCAGTCTTCCCAACAATTTTTACCAAATAATGAATATAATCCCCCAAACTTAAGTCTTTACACCTGTCAAATAAAAGGTGACTATTAATTTGCTACAGTAAATTGTATATCTTCTCTGTTTCATTGATCTTTCTCTTTCTTACTCAGTACCAGACAGCTAATAACTACAACTTTATAATATAATTTAAGATCTGACTGTGCTAGACTTCCTGACTTTATATTTTTTGTACATTAGGTCCTTTGATATTATTGATGTTTTTTCTTCAGAATGATTTTTAATTTTTTTATAATTCAGAAATGTTTTTGGTAATTTAATTGGGGTGGCATTGAATATATAAATTAATTTAGGTAAAATTATCGTTTGTATTGTATGAACCCTACCTTCCCATTAACAATGACTATTCCTCCAATAATTTAAATCTGATTTTATTTGTGTAAAAAAGGTTTTTTTGTATAATTTTGTTCATATTGTTCCTGGGTCTAGTTTGGCAGGTATATTTCCAAGTATTTTATACTCTCTAAAGTTATTTTAAATGGAGATTCTCTTACTATTTCTTCTTGCAGGATTTTGTTTGTGGTATTTAGGAATGTTGATGATTTATGTGGATTTGTTTTATATCCTGCTATTTTGCTAAAATTATTAATTGTTTAAACTAACTCTTTAATTGAGTTTTGGAATTTTACAAGTATATCATCATATATCTGCAAAAAGAAGATAGTTTTATTACCTCATATCCTATTCAGATTCCTTCTATTTCTTTTTCCTCTCTTATTTCTTATCTCTTTAGCTAGAATCTATTATGTATAACTTGCTATTCCTTTTAAATATATAATAAAATTATCATGTAACTTCCTTTTGCCCTCTTTTTTTCATCCCTTCTCTCCCCACCACATGCTAGAAATGGCTGTCATTAGATACAAAGACATGTGTCTATATGCAGAATCATTCTATGCATTTATTTGTCAGTTCTTTTTTCGGGATGCAGATAGCATCTTCCTTCATATGTCTTTTGTAGTCAATTTAAATATTTGTAAATAGTCAAAATTACTGTCACTCAAAGTTGTTCTTAAAACAATATTGTTGTACTACATACAATGTTCTCCTTTTTTTTTTTGCTCTTCCTTACTTTCTTAATTTGTGTAAATCTTTCCATGTTTTTCTAAGATCACTGAGCTCATCATTTCTGAGTAATCACCATGAAAAAATAGTTTGTAATCTCTCTACATTTCAGTCATTTTTAGAGCAGAAAGAAAGGGGAGGTAATGTTAATTTCAAGGATTCTTGATATTTCTTGTGCCATGAACCCCTTCAGCAGTCTAGGGAAGCCAGTGGACCCTTCTCAGAAGAATGTTTTTAAATGATTTAAGAAAATGCTAAATTTTGTTTTAAAATAAGTCAAAATAAAATTAATTTTTTTGTATACAAATTCATGGATCCCTAGAACTCTAAGAACCCCTACATTAAAAGTTTTCTAAGTCCTCAGCATCTTTATTGGTCATTTCAATATGAATTATTTTATGATAGTATTATATGAGGAAAACAAGCAGCATAGGATTCAGAGAAGGGAAATGAGACTAGAGTAGGAGGTAAGGGTATCATTTGCCCAAGGCTATGCAGGAAATAATAAAACTAGGATTCAAATTCAAACTCAGGTCCTCTATGCCCAAGTCAAGTCCTTTTTCCGTCACATCATCCCATTCTTCTAGGGAGTACAGTAGAGAATGTGCTGATCCTGGAGTCAGAAAGATCTGTGTTCAAATTCAACCTCAAACACCTACTAGCTGCATGACCCAGCACAAGTCAACTGACATCTCTTAGTCTTAGTTTTCTCAACTGCAAGATGGGTCATAAAAATTGCTCTTACTTCCCAGGATTCTTGAGAGGATCAAATGAAATAATAATTGTAAAATGCCTAGCAAAATGTTTGACACATAGTAGGTACTTAATAAATGTGTTTCCTTCCATCATTCCATAACTGGATATGCATTTCACTGAATGCTATAATATGAGTAATACAGGAGGGAGAACACCGTATACATACAATGGCAGAAAACCTGAAGCCATTCCTCTTGATGATTCTGATGGTATAGTAAGAGGTAGAGTGCTATTTGGCTTTTTGTTGATCAAGGGGTCAAAAAGACAGACTATAGTAAACAAAAATAGCTTCCAGCTATGCATACTCAGAAGCATGTTCATATGAGAATGTATAATAGAATTTTTATTTTTAATAGAAAATTACAACAGACAAGAATGGAATATAAAGGTAAATTTTGGTTTGGTTTTTGGTTACTTGGCCAGTACGACAAGACACATGAATGCCCATGAAAAGGGAGAAATGGGGAAAGGTTCAGGCACATGCTAGAGAGAAAATGGCTATTGAATAGAGTTAAATAAAAGAGGGAAACAGGAGAGCTTTCATGATTTTGCAGGACAGGAATACTTTCATCAGTCTGGCCTGTGGTACATATGCTGTGACTCCTTGCTTAAGGATATGCATTTGGAATGACTCAGCCATTACTTATTGGTCCCCATGAACAGGTCCTTATATTAACGGTGATGTGTGACCTAATAAGGAAGGACCACACCTTCAACTAGGCTATGAAGGTTGTAGAAAGATTATAAACTCCTCTCTTTTGAGCACAGCACTTTGAGAGTCTGCAAGCTCTCCCTTGGATTGCCATCGTGTTGGGGAGGGGATTATTATCTCCCAGCAGCAGTGGAAGCTACAAGTCTTTGGCAGTTTGTTTATTAATATGCATGCTTCAGAGACTCTTGTGGTTTTAGTGTAACCAGGAGAGAGAAAACTGAGATCCCCTACCCATAAAAAATATTCAATATGATCTCCTTGGTAGAGCAAGGGGAGCCTGGGGAATCCTATTTCTGTAAGTTTGTTATGATTGGGACTCTATTTCCCTGCTTCAGAGAATAGGCAAATCTTCTCTGACCCTTTCCTGACAGCTAAATTCATGATGGGGGAAAAATCTTTTAACTAGCTTAGCCAGAACTGAATATACACACAAAAAGTTCAGAAGCGAAAGGAACCCTCTCTTTTATCTTGTGAGGAAAGTCAGAATTCCTGTAAACTTCTAGGTGGGAAGAAAGGTAGGAGTGGCCTTATCTCTCCACTCACCACCATGTGAACAGAAATGTATAGTACCTATTTCTTCCATATTGGTTGTGTTTATTCTTTTCTTATCTAAGGCAAATGAATATCAGAGACAGAAAGAGCCAGATTATATTCTTGTGGGCATTGAAAAGTCAGCTAGATGACTATAGGTTGAGTATCAAGAGTCAATAGCAGTCTTCATGTAGCCATGTTAGGGAAGGCAAATCTGATGAGTATCCATCTATGAGGAATGACCTCCTTGATCCAGTTAGTAGTGGATTAATCTGGAAGCCAAAGTGTTATGTTCTAGAAACAAGGGAGGGACTCCACTATAGCTATGGCATACCCAGACCATGATTGGATAAACATGGTCAATCTCTACTTTAAGCTCAAATCTGAGTGACTGAGTGGAGATGGAGGAGAGAGAATGCACCCTAGGTTGGGGATTTTTTTTTTTATTTTTTACTTCAGGTCTCACTATATCTTCTCCATGAATATCTCTTGGAAAGGACAAATACTGTTAATTGGTAATTTAAAAGGGGAAAATAATTAAAGTTGTCACATACAAAAAGTTCAAGAGACAAAATTTTGGGGTAATCATTTTATTAATTGTGGCTAGCGAATAATTAATACAAGGATGGACATTTGGCCATCTCTGATAAAACAAAGATGAATCTTGGTGGCCTTTTGATGCTTATATGCCTTTGGAAGAGTGGGTATTCCAGACAGGTGGTTATCAACTGATTCATTAACAATTAATGAGAGATGGACCTATTCTAGGGATGCTATGACTCTGATCACACAGTCTTAGACAAAGACACTTATCTCCTTGGAGACTTGTCTGACTAGAACAGAATGGACCAGATTTCATCTAGACTAAAATCTCTTTACCTTTTGGATCAAATGTAAACTTTCCTAGCTGAATAAGTCTTCCCAAAATTTTATCCCATCATCAGCCCTGCCCTTCAAAGTTTGGCTGAATAATCTACAATGGCAAATTTATGAGTGAGGAATTAGAAGGTAAAACTTCTGGATCTCCTCAAAATTAACAACTGGTTATTTAGTATGAGAGAAATACTCACTTCAACAGAGCTTAATTGGGGGAATATCAATGGACTGGCTGACACTGGGGAGATACTGGTCAATTTGTCACACAATATTAGGGAAATATTTATAAATTGATTAATACTGGAGAAAATATATTTGATGAGATCTTGTGAACTACAGTGTTGGAAAGATACCCCCACAACCCTACATGGTTACACCTAGAACACTGAAGGGAGATTTAGCCAGCTACTAGTGACTTAAAATGCCACTGCTATTGAGAATTGGGAGAGTGAGGCCAGAACCTATATATATATATATATATATATATATAGTATATTTTCTAGAAATTCTTTTTTTTAAAGCAATTGGGGTTAAGTAACTTGCTCAAGGTTACACGGCTAGTTATTTTTTGTGGGTGCTAAGTATCTGAGGCCGGAACCAATCCCGGGTCTCCCGACTCTGGGGCCAGCACTCTTACTCACTACACCACCTGGCTGCCCCTAGAAATACATTCTTGATATAAACTGTAACTGAGTTTTGATATGAAGTTTTGTTTTGTTTTAAATCTGATATAGTGACAAGAGAGAGAAAAAGAATCCGAATAACCTTTCTGAGTTCATGTTGTCCCCAGAAGTGAAGGCATGGTTTGTGCGAGTCCAGAGGAGTAAGTGTGTCCTAATGGGAAGGGAACCCTGGCCCACAGGTGACATGAGTTATTTATGAACCTATCAGTGTTTGGTGGTGGGAAGGGGCAGATACATGGAAATTTTCTATTTAACTTCTGCTATCAAATGAAAATATTTTGTATTGGTTGAAAGTATGAGAGGATTTTACATTTCCTTTGAAAGCTACATCTACAACGTGAGAACAATTCCAAGAATAAATAAAACTTTTGTTCCCCTGTCCTCCAATAAAAAGGAGAAATGTCTAGGAAGGAACATTTTCCTCTCTGAGGGACAATAAGCAAACTTCCCAAAGTCTACCCAGGGAAATACAGATGGAAAGAGAATGAAGACTTCAATCAAAGCAGTGAGGAAGAGGAGCATGCTTCCTCTTCAGCTTCCCCTGATCTACCCATCAGCTGCTTGATTTCCAGTGCACCCAGCTGGGCCCTCCATGCTTTAAATCCAACTTAATTATCCCTTCTTCCATGAAGTGCCCCCTCCCAGTTGTTAACCATTCTTTCAAATAATGAAAACCACTATTGAATATATATATATATATATATATATATATATAATATTTATTTATAAAGCAATTAGGGTTAAGTAACTTGCTCAAGGTTACATGACCAGTTATTTCTGGGTGTGGTGCTAAGTATCTGAGCCTGGGATTTGATCCCCAGGTCATCCCAACACTGGAGCCGGTGCTCTTACTCACTGAGCCACCTGGCCGCCCCTAAGCAATTGGGGTTAAGTATCTTGCTCAAGGTTACAGGGCCAGGTGTTTCTGGGTGGGTGCTAAGTGTCTGAGCCCAGATCCGATCCCCCAGGTCATCCCAACACTGGGGCTGGTGCTCTTACTTGCTGTGCTACCTGGCCGCCCCCACTATTGAATATATTATTTTCCACTTTCGGCTGACAAAACTTTGCATCCTTTCATGTTTTTCCAACCTTCTCTATATCTGCCATATTAATTGTGATATGTGTCTATATGATATAACTATGTATCCTGACATTCAGTGTATGTAGCATGTTGCATATATACATATGTATATCTATCACTGTATACATGCATGACATGTATATGTGAACACACATATGATATGCTACAAATATATGCAATAACCATTTCCCCAATATTAGAAGCTAGATGGCACAATGGACAGAGTGCAAGACTTGGAGTCAAGAAGACTCATCTTACTGATTTCAAATCTGGTTTCAGACACATACTAGCTGTGTGACCCTGGACAAGTCACTTAATCCTCTTTCTTCAGTTTCCTCATCTGTAAAGTGAACCAGAGAAGGAAATGGCAAACCATTCCAGTATGTCTGCCAAGAAAACCTCAAAGAGGATCACAGAGTCAGACAAGAATGAAAAATGGCTTGAAAACAATAAATGCACATGTGTACACATGTATATATGTGTGTGTATACACACATGCATAGAAATGTATATGTGTATTATATGTGTATATATACATATATGTAGTCAATATTCAGCATTTGAAAGTTCAACTATCACCACTTCCAAAATTCTCCTGATTTTAGTAGTAACCTAATTTTCACTTTCAAGCTGGCAACTGCACCTTTTTGGGACTATGTACCATAGAGAAAAAAGTGAGAGGCACGATGCATTCAAGTTTGTGGAACTGCTGGTGTCTTAGAAGTTACTTCATGTGTCTTGTCCCCCCTACTGTTGTAAAGATTTCCTCATGCATTCATTGCATGTTTTCATTGCTTGCTGTTAAAATGCAAGTTTATTGTTGTGGTTATGCCCCCAAAGCATAGTGCAACTCCTTTGGGCTCAAGTGTAGAAAGTAAGTGATGAAGCTTAGTGAGAAAACAAAGGTGTTGATAAACTCCATGCCAGATATTCTGTAGCCATGCTTGGTCTCAGTTTGTTGTTAGTAAATAAATGACTAGTTATATCTCAAAAAAAAAGGAAAGTTTTTGTAAAAGTCTTTGTGAATCCCCTTCCAAAAGTGCTAAAATATCCTTGAGTGTTCCATGAGAGAGTCAAAAAAAATGGAAAAGTGTCTGAATTTGTGGGTAGCTGATTTGGTGGGAGAATGGATATGGTGTAATGCTGATGAATATAAGATTTTCCCATGCATGAATAGGCTTCATTGTGGAGCCCATTGAAGGAAGCTGGCTTAGGGGAGGCTTGCTTAGAGGAAGGCTTTCACACCTTTTGCTAATTTCTATTTAGGCACTGAGTTAGGATGATTGTGATGCTTTTTGGCTCTGATAAGAGTATAAATACTCTGAGTTGGTATTTTGCTTTAGGGGCTTGCTAATGAGAAGGATCTTGTGATTTCCTGGTTGAGATTGTGAGTGGCTATATATTCAGAACTCCTCAACTGTTCAGCTTTAAAGGCTCTCTCCATCCAGGGATGTACATAAAGTGTATAGTTGATTCAGGTAGTCAGAGCCCTGTCTGTTGGTATTTCTTTCTCTGCTTATATTTTCTCTGAAGTTCAGGGTGCTGACTTTTCCCCTGAACTAGTGAATGTAATTTAAAAAGACTGTTGACCGTTTAAACATCTACCTTTCCTAGTAAAGCAGATCTAAGAGCCTGTGCTAGCAGCCATCCTGGGTATGTCAGTGTGGTTGCCACTATATATGGGAACCACCTACTTGAAGGGCCAACATATTTATAAGCATGTAATGAATGGGCAAGTATATGTGAGGCTTTTGTAGCTATTCAAAGGTGGGCTTATCATTTAAAGTTACCATGTGGTCTAATAAATGTGAAGATTTCTGGTGAAGCTGGTTCTGCTGATGCTGTAGCTGTTACCAAGTTTCAGAAAAACATACTGATTGGGTGGGAAAAAAACTACCTACGAGAACAAGTGTTTATCACCAATGAGACAGCTCTGTTATGAAACAGGCAGGAAAATACACTTCCATAACAAAAGGACCTGGGCTTCAAAGTTTTTAAGGATTGTTCTATACTACTATTATGCAGTAATGCTAGTGGTAAGCATAAGCCACTGATAAGCTACTGTGTCCCAAATCCCAGGCTTCTGAAAGGATAAAAGAAGGTCAGAATGCCAATGCATTGGCTCTAGACTGGAAAAGCATGGAAGACTGCAGAGATATTCTGGGGCTGGTTCCATAGCTGCTTCATTCCACATGTTAGAACATATTCAGGAAATGTTCTTTTAATACCTAAGAGCAGATCAGTTCATATTTATGAGCATCTAGAAAATGCCCATGAAAACATAGAAGTTGTTTTTTTTTTTTTTAATGCCACCCAGCACCACATCTTTGAGCCAGCTTAATGAATCCGAAAATCATGGAAGCCTTCAAGGCTCATCGTACCAGAAGTCTACTGCCATGTCTGTGACTGCCTGGAAGTAAGCCCAGAAACCGCCATGATGGATTTCTGGAAATCTGTCACCATGCTTCAGGTCACTGACTCCATTAATGTAGCCAAGGGAAATGGTTCACAGTCTACTTTGAACAACTGCCGGGAATAAACATGGCCTGCTTGTATCCAGGATTTGGAAGGCTTTTAAGGTGCTGATGAAGTAATGAAGTAGAATGTTGAAGCAATTGTGAGTCTGATCCACACCATCAGAGGCAAAGGATGCAAGGATATAGGGGAGGAAGATGTCTCTGATAGACAGCAGGAGCAACTCCAGGAGCTGGCTCGGGGCCACATGTGACCCTCTAGGTCCTCAAGGGTAACCCTTTGGCTAAATTCAAACCTAGAAGGCTGCATGTGACTTCAAGATGGTGGGTTCCCCACCCCTGACTTAGCTGCTAGACTCAATGGCTGAGCAAGATCTTTAAGACAGTGAAGACAATGGTGATTAACAAGCCCCCAAGATTGTGTCACTCACAAACTGGAAGGGCAGCTTGCCATAATTGACACACCAAGGCTGCCAAATCCCATCATTAACCACAACTTCAAGGTTAAACATCGATTCACCTCTGCTATGCTCCCATACTCAAGAGACCTAAGGAAGCAGGTGCTGGCAGATTATTTCAAGCTTGTGTGTCCTTCATAATCTCCAACATCATGCTCCAGTCTAGAGCGACAGAGTGTTGGAGGTGATTTCAAGACCTTACCACTCTCAGTGTATTCCAATAGCAGTGACCAAAGTCCCTGCAAACTCTCTTTTGGTTTTCATAAGTGAGCCATTGTAGAGAGGTTTAACAAGAGTATAGTATACAGTGTTACAGACCACCATCTGACAGAGTGGAGGGTAAGAATTAGGTTAAAAAATGTCTTAGTTTTAAGAATTTTATTTGCTATATTTATGGTACTATAGATTTTATGTGTTATGAAAAGTGAATGTTGTCTGAAACCAAGGGGTTTTTTTTTAATTTTTTTTATTGAGATGTTAGATTAAAAGGTCATAAAATTCTGGGGAATTATTACCAAGAAAAAATGTTTTACATGTTACCAATTTTATTTTCTATGCTGCATTTTATGGGTTATTTCATGATCACTATATTAGGAAAAGATGTATATCATAAGAATTAATATTTTATTATAAAGAATTGGATGCATAAAAGTATATTTTCAGCAATCTCTAGTGAAAGACTACAGTTTTTGGTGGTTGTGGGAACCTACCCCCCTATTTCTCATAAGTTCAATGTATCAACATTTGCATTTTTTACTTTTTCCATGTTTTGTAGGAGTTACCCCTGAGAAAGCTTAGTATTGACTGCATATGTATATATGTATATGTAAATATATGCATATATTGATTTTGTATAATCTACATTTCCCAGTCTTCTCCTCTACCCTTCCCTCCTCGTCCCTCCCCTCCCCTTATGTTTCTATCTGAATCTCTGTCTCTGTCCTTCTGTCTTTCTTTCCTTCTATGTATCTCCCCCTCTCCCTGTCCTTTCCTTCTCTCTTCCTGTCCCTGTCTCCTCAGGTCATCCCTTATTAAAAAGAAGAATCAAAAAGAGGTATGCATGAATGTATGTGTGTGTATTCTCATAACATAGTAAAATTGTATTATATTCATGTACCTTTATTTAGTAATTCTCCAATCAATATAAATTATTATGTTCCAGTTTGTTTTTCCTACTACAAAAAGGATTGTGGGAAATATTTTAGTGTTTTCTATGACTTCTCTTTTTAACATTGACTTTCTTGGGATAAATGCTTACCAAGTGGAATCTCTGAGGCAAAAGGCATGGAAATTTAAGTACTTTATTAACATGATACCAAATCCTTTGAGAATATCTGGACCATTTCATAAATCTACCAACAATTCATCATTATGACCACTTTTTCACAACTCCAACATTGTCTAGCATTATATTATATCTTCTTTGTGAAATTTCTGCAAGTAAGATGAAATATTACAGTTGTATTGATTTGCATTTTTCATTATTAATGATTAAAACATTTTTTCACATGATTGTTAATAGATTGAAAATTATTTTTCGAGAAACTGTGTGTCTATATCTTTTAAGCATATGTCTTTTGATAAAGCCCTTTCAGGTTATGTATTCTTGTAAGCTTCATATTTATCTTGGATAGAAAAACTTTATTAGAGACACTGTATATGCAGATTTTGAGGTTGGGGCCATTTTTCCCTTCCCTTCTCCTTATTTCTTTTTTTTTATTTCAAAGCTTTTCAATTTTATATAATTAAATTTATCTTGTTTTTTTCACCTCTATCAACTGTTAATAGAAAGTATAATAATACCTTCACAATTGAAACTGAGTGCTAAGAATCTTCAGTGACAAAATTTGACCCCTAAAAATCTTTGAGAAGCTATTTCTCTTCATTCTTGGCAAATGTGGGTGTAAATATATAGGTGTAAAAAATTATAGGTCACGTCAGAATTTTTCATTTGTTGGCTAATTTTGTTAACCCCTCCCCTTTTAATCCATTGTTGTAAAGATGGCTGAGGGATGGGGAGGGAGAGAGAGTGAGTTTGTTTAGTGTCAAGTATATGGCCAGAACTATACTAGGCTACTGAATAAAGATAAAAGTAAAGCATCTCTATTTATAAGGGGATAATTTAATTTACTTCAATTAGTCTTTACTAAATAACTATTACCTGGTAGATGCTATTAGGTGCCTAGGAAAACAAAGGCAAAATCCAATCTTCTAAGAAAAACATGCAAGGGTGAGGATGAGAGAAGGTTTGATTAACTAAGCATTCTGGGTATTTGGTAGCACATCTGATTATAGTCTCTGCTCTTTCCTTAATTCCTATACATGGTCCACAGCTATCATCTAATTTTCCTTAATTATATACTAGCAATCTTTGCCCCCTCCTTCACAAAAAAGAAAATCCCCTATAATCAACTCTCCAGTCTCTCAAACCAGGATAAATTCAGTCTAATTCCCCCACCTTAATTAGGGCAAGTTGATGCCACAAAGCCCTTTTTATTTCCTGAACTGAATTTAAGATTGGACAAATCCCCTTTATTTTCAAGAAGGTTGATTGCTATCAGTGTATGAGGAAATGAACAAACAACTAATATTTCTTTCTTCAGCTTGCTGATTGATTGTAGTCCATAGATCTAAGAATTAGTGCTCTAAATCTGAGAATAGTTTGTCAGTACCTGTTTGCCTACTTTGCTTTCAACAAGTTTATTTACCAAGTATCTTATGATCAAAGTATTTAAGTTTTCTAAATGTTTTATTATAACACAGTTATCTTCTGTCTTCATGTGTTGGGGCTTTCCTGTGATTTCAACTGCAAAGGCTTACATAGGATTGCTTGTCTTGAACACTGGATATTAACAGATGACAGATGACCACACAAGCAGCCTCTTGCAATGGGTTCAGTATACTCACGTAACCCATGGTGAAGATGAAGGAATTCACTGAATCCATTGTTTCTGTTGTTCTTTCTCTTTTCAGAAAGTAAGTGGCTCAGACAGGGAGTTAGGAAGCAGGAAGATTTGAGTTCAAATCCTGTTTCTGAGTTGTCTGATCCTAGGTATGTCATTTTACCTGGAAAGGTCTTAATTTTCTCATCTGTCAAATGGAAATATTTATGCCTCACAGTGTTGTTGTGAGGAGAAAGTGAGATAATGTAAAAAGACACTTTGCAAACCTTAGTATGTTACATAAATATTAATATCATTTAAATATCAGAAACAAGGGAAAATACTAACTGATTGCAAAGACTCATATATAGTATTATTACTGACAATGATAATTGAAAAGAAACCAAATCTACCAATTCATAACCTTTCTCTAACACGCCTATCAATTATTTATAAGAATGATCTACACGACATATTGAAATAGAATAGAAAATTATTTATTAAGTGCTTATTACGTGCCAAGCATTGTGATAAATGTTGAAGATAGAAATGAAACAGTAAGACAGTCCTTGTTCTCAAGGAGCTCATGTTCTCATTATAGGAGAACACATAATGGAGGGTCCAGCTTCATGGCAGATGGCAATACCAGGTGGTCTTTATAGTTTGACAGGCAAAGCAGATGGTAATTCTCGATGGAATTTGGGGGATATATGGAGAGTATCTTTAATGAAAATATTAAAGGAAACTGGCAGGTTTTCATGAACAATATTCTATAGCAGGCCATATGTTTATTCTCACACAATCAACTAGAAAGTACAAAAAAATCAATACATCACTGATAATTATTTTATTTTAAAAAATTTTGTAATTCTGTACTTGACAGATATAAATTTGAACATTTCTTTGTACAAAGAAAAGAAAAAGAGGATTGTATGTGAAAACACAAATCTCATAATGTATATTATATATGTACACACACTAAATTAAGCAAATTAGCTCCAAAAACTGTCCTATTTATTTTGGTTTCCATCAAAATCATCTTTTTAAAGTACATCATTCATGTTCTTTCTGTCTTTTGTCCTTCCTTCCCTTTTCCCTCCCTCCTTGTCTTTTTCTTCCTTTCATTTGTTCTTCCTTCCTTCCTTCCTTCCTTCCTTTCTTCCTTCCTTCCTTCCTTCCTTCCTTCCTTCCTTCCTTCCTTCCTTCCTTCCTTCCTTCCTCCCTTCCTTCCTTCCTTCCTTTCATTCTTCCTTTCTTTCTTTCTTTCTTTCTTTCTTTCTTTCTTTCTTTCTTTCTTTCTTTCTTTCTTTCTTTCTTTCTTTCTTTCTTTCTTTCTTCCTTCCTTCCTTCCTTCCTTCCTTTCTCTATTTCTTTGTTCTTTTATGGTTCTTTTTTCATTCTTTCACACCACCCTGATCTCCTCCCTTTTCCTTTTTATTCCATTAAAAAAAACTATACTATAAAAAGTTCACCCAGCAGATTCACATGTTGCCAATTTCCAAAAATGCATGTCTCCTTCAGACACATGGTCCATCACTTCTCGCCAAGAAGTGTGAAGCACCCTTCAGCCTCAGTCCTCTGGAGTGCCATTTTGTCTGCAAATTGATCAGAGTTGTAAAGTCTTTTAAAGTTATTTATTTTTTCTTTATAATATTATATTAATTGTATAATTCAGTCATCTAGTTCTGTTCACTTTAGTCTGGGTCAGTTCTTGCAAATATTGATAGGTTTCTCGAAGCGTATTGCTTTAAAGATTTCTTTTTATTTTATTTTTCATTTTTCCCAGATTATTTATTTATATTTAGTTTTCAACATTCATTTCCACAAGATTTGAGTTACAAATTTTTCTCCCCATCTTTCCCCTACCCCACCCCCAAATAGCAAGCCTACTGAATACCCCTTCCTCCAATCTGTTCTCTCTTATATCCTCCCTCATGCCCCCCAACTTTCTAGTAGGGAAAGATGGATTGCTATACCCTGTATATCTTATTTCCCAGTTCCATGTAACAAGCAGTTTTTTTAAACATTTGTTTTTAAAACTTTGAGTTCCAGATTTTTAAACTTCTTCCCTCTTCACCCACCCAACTGGGAAAAGAAGCAATTCCCTATAGGTTGTACATGTGTAGTTACATAATTCCCTCCATCCTATCCTGCCCCCCACTTATTCTAATTTCTCCTTTGACCCTGTCCCTTTTCAAAAGTATTTGCTTCTGACTATCCTCTCCCCAAATCTGCCTTCGTTGCTATCACCCCCTCTTATTCCCTTCCTCCATATTTTCCTGTAGGGTAATTTACCCAATTGTGTATATGTATACAATAATGTGTATATGTGAGTGCATATGTTATTCCTTCTTAAGACAAATTCAGTGAGAGTAAGGTTGACCCATTCCCTTTCACCTTCCTGCTCTTCCCCTCCATTGTAACAGTTTTCTCTTGCCTCTTTTATATGAGATAATTTACCCTAATCTATCTCTCACTTTCTACTTCTCCCAATATATTCCTTTCACCTCTTAATTTTATTTTTTTAGATATCATCCCTTCATATTCAACTTATCCTGTTCCCTCTGTCTATGTATACATGCACATTCATATGCACAAACTCACACATATAGTTATACACATATACATGCTCCTACACATACATATATATGTAAGTATCCTTATATATATATATATATGTATATACATAAATATATATTCCCTTCCACTATCCTCATACTGAGAAAAGTCTTATGAGTTACAACTATTAATTGCTTTTCCATGTAGAAATATAAATAGTTCAACTTTAATAAGTTCCTTATGATTTCTTTTTCCTATTTACCTTCTCATGCTTCTCTTGCTCCTTGTATTTAAAAGTCAAATTTTCTGTTCAGCTCTGGTTTTTTCATCAAGCATGCTTGAAAATCCTCCATTTTGCTGAAAAATAATATTTCTCCCTGAAGCATTACAATCAGTTTTGCTGGGTAGGTGATTCTTGGTTTTAATCCTAGCTCCTTTGACCTATGGAATATGATTATCTATGTATACCATAAGCATATATACACACATTCACATATGTATTCATATGCCCATATATCCTGTGATATAGACATATATATATTTCTATTCCCTTCACCTATTTTCATACTGAGAAAAGTTTCATCAGTTACAATTATCATTTTTCTATGTAGTAATATTTATAGTTAAAGTTTGATAAGTTCCTTATGATTTCTTTTCCCTGTTTACCTTCTCATGCTTCTCTTGCTTCTTGTAACTGAATGTCAAATTCTTCATTCAACTCTGTTTTTTTTTTATCAAGAATGCTTAAAAGTCCTCTATTCTACTGAATGACCATATTTTTCCCTAAAACATGATACTCAGTTTTGCTTGGTAGGTGATTCTTGGTTTTAATCTCAGCTTCTTTGCCCTCCAGAATATCATATTCTAAGCCCTTTGATCCCTCAGTGTAGAAGCTGCCAGATCCTGAGTCATCCTGATTGTGTTTCCACAATAATCAAATTGTTTCTTCCTGGCTTCTTGTAATATTCTCTCCTTGATCTGGGAATTTCAGAACCTGGCTATAATATTCCTAGGAGTTTTCTTTTTGGGATCATTTTCAGGAGGTGATTGGTAGATTCTTTCAACCTCTGTTTTGCCCTCTGGTTCTAAAACATCAGGGCAGTTTTCCTTGAGAATTTCTTGGAGGATGATTTCTAGGTTCTTTCTTTGATCATGGCTTTCAGGTAGTCCAATAATTTTTAAATTATATCTCCTGGATCTATTTTCCAGGTCAGTGGTTTTTCCAATGAGATATTTCACATTGCCTTTTATTCTCTCATTTGTTTGGATCTGTTTAACAGCATCTTGATTTCTCATAAAGTCATTAGCTTCCATTTGCTCCAATCTAATTCTGAAGAAATGATTCTCCTCAGTGAACTTTTGAGATTCTTTTTCTATCTGGCAAGTTCAGCTTTTTAAGGCATTCTTCTCCTCATTGCTGTTTTGAGCCTCTTTTGCCATTTGAATTAGTCTAATTTTTAAGATGTGATTTTCTTCCGTCAGGTTATTGACTCTCATTTCATAAATTTCTTACATTGTTCTCATTTCTCTTCCCAATTTTTCCTCTACTTCTTAATGTCCTCTATGGCCTGTAACCAGCTCATATTTTCCTTTGAAGCTTTTGGTGCAGGAGTTCTGACTTCACTATCTTCCTCCTATTCCATGCTTTGATCCTTTTTGTCCCCAGTATAGGAGTCTAATGTTTGATTCTTCTGTTTGGTTTGTTTCCTTTGCCTGGTCATGTTACCATTCAATTACTTGACTTTTGGGTTTTTTGCCACAGCAGGACACCGCTACCAAACAGGGGAGCTTCGGAACCAAATGCTAGGGTTTTCTCAGCTGCCAGAGGTATTAGTTGGGTACCCTGTATGAAGCCTCCACATGCTCTGGCAAGCTGGTCACACACCCCAGAACCTCCTCCCTAGACTGCAACCCAGATCCAAGCAGGTTAAAGCAAGAGTGATTACCCCTCAGACTAGTTGCTTGGTCCCCCTACACTCTGCAGGCCAGGAGCTGAAGCTGCCACCTGGAGGTGGCTGTGCCACAGCCCTCAGCGGCTTCTCGCCTGGGGGGCAAAAGCTGATGCACTTCCAACTACTGGGTCCCAAAGTCCACACTGCACTGACCTCTCACTTTGTCCTTAGCATCTGTATGTTGATAATTCTGGACCACAACAGCTGCTGGTGATTTGGAGTCTCTGCAGCCATTGGCTTGTCAGACCCACCCTGGGGCTAAAACCTCAGTGTGGGGCTGGGGTTGGCTCCCAGAAGGCTGTGCTGGCTGCTTGCTGCCAGCCTGCTGGGCTGTCTTCAGTGGGAGGTTAGCTTCTTTGTGTCATTTTGTAGCTCCAAAGTTTGTTCAGAGTCCCCTTTTACATGGATTGGAGATGGCGGGAGCTGGAGCTGCGCAGAGGTCCTGTTAGTCTATTTTTTAAGTTGTTATTTTCTTCAGTATTCTTTGGGTCTCCTTTAGCAGGCTGTTGACTTGCTTTTCTTGATATTTTTTGCATCATTCTCATTTTTTTCCCAATTTTTCCTCCACTTTTCTTGATTTTCAAAATCCTTCTTGACCTCCTCCATGGCCTGTAACCAATTCATATTTTCCTTGGAAGCTTTTGATGCAGAAGTTCTGACTTCAATTTCTTCCTCCCATTTGATGCCTTGATCCTTTCTGTCCCCCAAAAAGGATTGTATGGGCTGTTTCTGCTTCCTCTGCTTGCTCATCTTGCCAGCCAATTACCTGACTTTTGAGCTCTTTGCCACAGTAGAACTCTGCTTCCAGAATGGAGAGAGCTATGTCCCAAATCACTGGGGTTTTCACAGCTCCCAGAGATATTAGTTGGGTGCCCTCTCTGCAGCCCTCACAAGTTCTGTCACACTAGCCACACACCCCAAGACCACCACCCAAGTCTATAATCCAGATCCAAGGAGGTTAAAGCAAAAGTGATTGCCCTCTTAATGGTCACTTGGTACTCCTACCATCTGCTGGCCAGGAGCTCTGGAGGCAGCCATGTGGTTGCCACCATGCTCCAGGGGCAGAGGCCAGACAGTGCTCTTCCTTCACCCTTCCAACTGAGTTCCCTACTGACGTTTTACTGTCTATTTGGCATTTATGGCTTGGGAAGTCTGGAACCCACCACAGCTGCTGGTGATCCACTTTCCTGAAGTCTGCTCAGACCAGTCTGTGCCACTTTTGGGGGCTGCAGTGAAACCAGAACTGCGTGGCTCATGCGGGAGATTTGTTTCACACTGTCACTTTGTGGGTTGTATAGCTCTAAAATTTGTTTAGAGTCATTTTTTTACATGTATTGGAGGTGGTGGGAGCCAGAGCCACACAGAAGTCCTGTTTTTATTCCACCATCTTGGCTCCCAACCTACTTTCATGATTTCTTCTTTTTTTTTTATTAAACATTTGATTTTAAAACTTTGAATTCCAGATTCATTTCCTTCCTCCCTTATCACCCACCCTTACTGGGAAGATAAGCAGTTCAGTATAGGTTGTACATGTGTGGCTAATGCAAAACAATAACATAGCAGATATATTGTAAAAGACTGACTATATTTTCCTCCCTCCTATCCCACATCCCACTTGTTCTATTCTCTACTTTGATCCTGTCCCTTTTCAAAAGTGGGTGCTTCCAACTTCCCTCCCCCCCAGCCTGCCCTCCCTTCCATCATCCCCCCTCACATCCACTCCCCCCCTATTCTCCTGGAGGGTGAGATCCCCTATTTAGTGTGTATTTCCCTCCCTCCTAAAGCCAGATTCAATAGGAATAAGGTTGACCCATTCCCTTTTGCCTTCCTATTCTTCCCCTCCATTGTAACCATTTTTCCTTGCCTCTTCTGTATGAGATGGGTGCCCCACTCTGTCTCTCCCCATCTCCTCTCATTATATCCCTCTCACCTCTTAATTTCACCTTTTAAGTATCATCCCTTCCTGTTAAATTGGTCCCGTGCCCTCTATCTATGTATACCTGTAAACATATATACACACATTCACATATGTATTCATATGCCTGCATACCCTCATATAAAGACATATATATATAATATATATATTTCTAATCCCTTCAACTACTGAGAAAAGTTTCATAAGTTACAATTGTTGTTTTTCCATGTAGGAATGTTAATAGTTCAACTTTGGCCAAGTGGCTCAGCAAGCAAGAGCACCGGCCTCAGTGCTGGGATGACCCGGATAAAATCCGGGCCCAGACACCCAGCACTACACCCAGAAACAACAACTGGCCGTGCCACCCCAAGCAAAGCACTCAACCCCAATTGCTTAAAAAAAATAGTTCAACTTTGATAAGTTCCTTATGATTTCTTTTCCCTGTTTACCTTCTCATGCTTCTCTTGCTTCTTGTATCTGAGTGTCAAATTTTCTATTCAGCTCTGGTTTTTTCAGCAAGAATGCTTGAAAGTCCTGTATTCCACTGAATGACCATATTTTCCCCTGAAACAGGATACTCAGTTTTGCTGGGTAGGTGACTCTTGGTTTTAATCCCAGCTCCCTTAACCTCCGGAATATCACATTCCAGGCCCTTCGATCCTTCAGTGTAGAAGCTGCCAGATCCTGGGTTATCCTGATTGTTTCCACAATATTCAAATTGTTTCTTCCTGGCTGCTTGTAATATTCTCTCCTTAATCTGGGAATTCTGGAACCTGGCTATAATATTCCTAGGAGTTTTCTTTTTGGGATCTTTTTCAGGAGGTGATCGGTGGATTCTTTCAACCTCTATTTTGCCCTCTCGTTCTAAAACATCAGGGCAGTTTTCTTTGAGAACTTCCTGGAGGATGCTTTCCAGGCTCTTACTTTGGTCATGGCTCTCAGGCAGTCCAATAATTTTTAAATTATCTCTCCTGGATCTATTTTCCAGGTCAGTGGTTTTTCCCATGAGATATTTCACATTGCCTTCTATTCTTTCATTTGTTTGGATCTGTTTAACAGCATCTTGATTTCTCATAAAGTCATTAGCTTCCATTTGCTCCAATCTAATTCTGAAGCAATGATTCTCCTCAGTGAGCTTTTGAGATTCTTTTTCCATCTGGCAAATTCGACTTTTAGGCTGTGCCAGCAGTTTCTCGCCCCGGGGGTAAAAGCCACACACTCCCACTTACTGGGTCCCAAAGTCCAGAATGCACTGGCCTCTCACCTTGTCCTTCGCATCTATGTGTTGATAAATCTGGAAACGGCCACAGCTGCTGCTGATCTGGAGTCCCTCTGGCTGGCGGCTGGTCAGGCCCGCCCTGGGGCTAAAGCCTCAGCGTGGGGCTGGGCTCGGCTCCCAGACCACTGCGCTGGCCGATTCCTGCCGGCCTGCCGGGCTGTTCTCAGCGGGAGGTTAGCTTCCCTGTGTCATTGTGTGGGTTCTGCCCCTCCAAAGTTTGTTTAGAGTCCCCTTTTTACATGGATTGGGGAGGGTGGAAGCCAGAGCTGTGGGAGGGTTGTGCTTCTACTCCGCCATCTTGGCTCCACCCCATGATTTCTTATACAGTAATATCATTGATAATTTGTTCAACCATTCCTTATTAGATAGGCATTCCTTTAGTTTCCAGCTCCATGGAACATCAAATAAATAGGAATTCTAGCATGTATTTATATGAATTTACATGTATATGTGTATGTATGTACATCTGTATCAATACATAAAGGTTATTTCCCTCTCTCTGTTATGTCTTTGGGAGTAAATATATCACTTTGTCAAAATATGTGCCATGACAGTGTCATTTTGGATATGACTCCAAATTGCTTTTTTACAATAGCTATACCAATTTGTAGCTTCACCAATTATGCATCAGGGCACCTGTCATACCATATCCCCTGCAACAACTGTTATCTCACTTTATTTGTCATCTTTATAATTGTAATGGAGACAGAACTCCAGAATTGTTTTAATTTTCATTTCTCCTATTAGTGATTTGCAACCTTTTTCATATGATTGTTGATAGCTTACCTTTCTTTCTTTCAGAACTATCTACTTATATCTTTTGACCATTTTATGAATGAATACATAATTGGATGAATATAAGATCAATCAGATGTATCTGAGAAACTTGCTGAAAACATTTTCCCAATTGTTTCCTCCCTAATGTTAGCCACAGTGATTTTTTTGGCAAAAATTTTTCAGTGTTGTGCAGTGAAAATCTATTTTGTCTCCTGTGATCGTTTCTTTCTCTTGTTTCATCAATGTCAGTCAACAAGCATTTATTTGGGACCTACTAAGTGCCAGGTCCTAGGATAAGTGTTAAAATACAGAGAAAGGCAAAAAATGTCAAGCAGCTTGCATCCTAATGGAGTAAACAACTTTCAAGCAACTATGTATGAATGAGATAATATAAATGGGGTAACTTGGAGAAGATGTCAGAATCAAGGCATCAAGATTAAGGAGGACTGAGAAAGCCTTCTTGTAGAAAGGTGACTTTGACTGAGGCCTGAGGGAAGTGAAGACAGCCAGGAGATGGAGATGAGAAGGTAGCTCCAGTAATAGTAAGTGGAAATGCTTGTAGTCATGTGGGAGGAACAAACAAAAATGAGACCATTGGCACTTAATCACATAGTACACCAGGAAGTATTTATAAGCAGCCGCTATGAGCCAGATAGAGGGCTAAGTATTGGGAATAAAAAGAAAGACCAACAATAGCTTTTGCTCTCAGGGAACTCAATCTAACAGGGAGAAAACATGCAAATAACTATGTACAAACAAGCAACACACACACATACACACAGATATGTATGTATACACACGCATACACACAGATATGTATGTATACACACAGGTATGTATGTACACACACAGATATGTATGTACACACATACACACAGATATGTATGTATGCACACAGATATGTATGTATACACACACAAAAATGATAAATTAGAGATAATCAAGCAACAGAAAGCACTAACGTTAAGAGAGATTGGCTTTATTCTAGAAGTTGGGATTTTAGCTGGGATTTGAAGGGAGCCAAAAGGTAGAGATGAAGAGGGAGGGAATTCCAGGCAAAGGAACAGTCAGTGAAAATTTACTTTGTCAGAAGATGGAATACCTTGCTTGAGGAAAAACAAAGAGGACAGAGGCATTGGATCACAGAGTACGTGGAGAAGAGGGGGAAGTAAGGGGAAGAAAGCCTGGAAAGATAGGAGGGTTCAAGATTATGAAGGGCTTTTAGCCACTTGAGCACAGAGGATTTCATATTTGATCCTGGAGGTGGTAGGGGACCACTGGAGTTTTTTAAGTGAAGTGGGGAGTGACAGGACTAGATCTAAACTTCAGTTTAGAAAGTTAATTTGACAGCTAAGTGGAGGATGGAATGGAGTGAGAAGAAATTTGCTTGAGGCAGCAAGACCAACCCCAAGGCTACTGCAGTGTCTAGGTATAGACAATAAGGTCCTGCACCAGCATTGTAATAGTGTTGGAAGAGAAGAGCTAGTATATGTAAGAGATGTTATAACAGTGAAATTGGCAGTTCTTGGCAACAAATTGGATGGGAGTAAAGAACTGAATTTGGTTCCTAGGTTGTAAGCCTGAGTGACTGAGAGGATAGTGGTACCTTCAACAGTAATAGAGACCTTTGGTAGAGGGGAGACTTTTGGGGTTAAAGATAATGAATTCAGTTTTGTACTTGTTGAGGTTAAGATGCCTTAACAAAGGAGATTCCTATCAATTGGGGAATGGATAAACAAATTGTAGTACATCAATGTAATAGAATTTCATTAGGCTGTAAGGAATGATTTATTTGATGAATATAAAGAAGCATGGACAGATCTCTATAAACTGATGCAGAATGAAATAAAGTCAAGAAAATAATATTTATAGTAACTATTGCAATGTAGATGGAAGGAGCAACACATTAAAAAAATCAAAATAAGTGTAACAAAATTATCAAAATCAAACAAAACTTGAATGAAAAGATATAAGATCCCAATTAATTTACCAAAATGTATTTTATTTAATTAGAAAAAAATGATAAGAAAATTCATTTGGAAGGACAAGACAAGAATGTTAAAGGAAACAATTAAAAATATAAAATAAGGAGGTTTAAAAGTACAAGGTCTTAAGCTATATTATAGGAGAGTAATTATCAAAACTAACTGGTAGTGGCTAAAAAACAAAATGGTAGCTCAATGGAATAGAGTAGAAATACAATTCATAGGAACAAATAAACATAATAACCTTGTATTTGACAAGTATGAGAACTTAAAATTTGGGGATAAGAACTCCTTATTTGGAAAAATTTTTGGATAAGCTGAAAAGTGATATGGTGGAATTTAGGCATAGACCATTATTTTACACAGTTTACCAATATAAGGTCAAAATGAATACATAACCTAGATATAAAGAGAAATATTACAAGGAAATTAGAAGAACATGGAAATACAATTTATCAGACTTATAGATAAGCAGACAATTTATAAATAAACAAGCGATAGAAAGCAAAGTGAAGTGTAAAACAGATAAAACAAATGTAGCCAAGATCAGAAGGAAAGCAAAAAATTGAAGGAGAGAGTTTTATAGGCAGTTTATCAGATAAAGGTCTCATATAATATATATATATATATAGTACTTTGTCAAATGTGTAAGAATACAAGTCATTCCCTGATTGATAAATGGTCAAAAATATGAACAGGCAGTTTTCCAATGAAGAAATCAAAACAATATATGGTCTCGTGAAAAAATGCACTAAATCATTATTGATTAGAAAAAATGCAAATCAAAACATCCTTCAGATATCATTTTATACGTAGCAGATTGGCTGAAATAATTGAAGGGGAAAACAACAAATATTGGAGGGAATGTGGAAAAATTGGGGCAATGATCATTGTTGGTGGAATTGTGAACTGATCCAACCATTTTGGAGAGCAATCTGGAATGATGCCCAAAGAGTTATTTAACTACCCATATTCTTTGACACAGCAATACCACTACTAGGTCTATTTCCAAAGATGATTAGGGAAAAAGCAAAAGAACCTATATGTTCTAAAATGTTTATAGAAGCTCTCTTTGTAGTGGCAAGAAACTGGAAATTGTAGAGATTGTCATCAACAAAAGTCATCGGCCTCCCAACCTACCCTTTCATGGAGGTCCAGAGGTATTACATTTTGCACATATTTTCAGACTTTTCAAGGTTATCAATTAGTTGTCCTAGCCTTTTTATCCTCTCTAAAAATACTAATTATCATATGGGTTATCTTTCTGGGATGGGAATGTATAGAGATATATGAAATAGCTGTGGTGAGTTAAGAAGCAGAAAATATCAATCAGAACTCATTTTAAAATAAAATAAGTGTAGTATACACTTTAAAACAATGTCTATGGGACATCCATTTCAATATATTCAGAACTACTTGAAGGTGTGAGATGAGAATTTAGGAAAGAGATTAGGGATGGATAAGTAGACTTAAAGATTATCAGCATAGAGTTCATGAGGTCACTAAGTGAAATAAAGGGGGAGAATAGAAAGGGGTCTAGGAAAGAGGACTGGAGGACATCTACTGTTAGCAGGAATAATATAGATGAATATCCAAAAGAGAAGATGGAGAACTAGACAGATGGATAAGTAGGAAGAAAACCAGTGACATGGAAAGTTAGAGAGACAAAAGTATCAAGAAGAAGGTGATCAGTAGCATCCTGGAAGAGTAGTAAAGAATAAGAAGACTAGAAAGGTGTAAAGGTAAGAAGAAGTCAAGATACGAGGTGCCTCTTCATAAGGGAGTCTTCCAAACAGAGATTTTAATATTTGATCCTACAACTCATAGGGAAACAATAGAGTTTATGGAATGAGGGTGGGTGGGGTAGCATGTTTAAACCAACCAATTATTAGCTGAGAGGGGGATAAACTGGAGAGGGGATTGACTTGTGGCAGGAAGATCAATTTGCAGTTGTTTTCAGTATTTTATCAATGAATAGGGAGAAGTGATAGAGGATCCAGGAGAGCTCATGTAACAAGACAGTCTTCTCCTTTGTCCTGGATCATTGGATGGTTAACCTTAGTCAAGGGGAGCGATCATTTGAGATTATCTATCTTTTTCTGGCTAATTTTTTATTCTTATGACCTTGGGGTTTAGAAAGTTGCCCAAGGCAGTGCCACCAGGCTTGTGATTTCTTGAGATCTCACTTTCTACCTCTTCTCTGGGAAGAGGGAAATAAATATCTCTCCTACTCATTCTACACTCATTTTTTTCCCAACTTCTATCACCCAAACAACAATAAACACAGGTGATTGTTGTGTTGCGTCATTTTAGTCATGACTAACTCTACATGAGAGCTTCTAAAGTTTTCTTGGCAAAGATCCTGGAGTCATCTGCCATTTCCTTCTCCAGCTCATTTTGCAGATGATGACCTAAGGCAAACAGTGATAAGTGACTTGCCCAGGGTCACACAACTAGAAAGTGGCTTGGACTAGTTAGTTGATTTGGACTCAAGGAGATAAGTCTGCCTTACTCCAGGCCCAGCACTCTATTCACTGTGCCACCTAGGATTTATTGAAAGACATGGAAAAGAGTTGCACAAAGTGGAAAGTCATGAATGAACAGAGATGTGCCCCACAGGAACTGACAATGTTAAGAAAATAGCATATGCATTGGAGAATCATGATGGCATTGTGGGTTGATTTTGTACAGCTTTAGACGTGGCATGGCATTGAGCATGGAGATTGACTCTAGAAATAATGTAGATATGGGTTTAAGGCTTAACCCTGACACATAATGGCTATGTGACCCAAGGTAAATCAATTACACTCTCATTACCCCAGGAAATTTTCTAAGAATTTAAAATGAAAAAAAAAAAACAACAGGTGTTCATGTACACTCATAGAAGGAATTTCCTAATTTATATGTCTTTATTTGACTGTAGCCTAACCAGAGCCAGGCAAATATTCTATTTCTCTCTGTTTTTGCAATCCCATATTTCAAAAATTTTGAACTCTCCTTGAGCATCCCAAACCACACTCTCCTTCCCCCTCGACCTCTTAGCTGAAAAATATAGCCTCATACTTAATTGCAAGAGAGAGAAAGAGAGAGAGAGAGAGAGAGAGAGAGAGAGAGAGAGAGAGAGAGAAGAGAGAGAGAGAGAGAGACCACTGGCAGAGCTCATTTCTTCTCTTCACTTCATCTTATATAATACAGATATTTCTTTTCCTTGACTGTATTGAAATGAAGAGGTACACTATCTCCTTAGCAAGCAGCTTTTCCTTAGAAGGAAGGCCTCCTTAAAGCCGAAAGTTTTTTTTCACACCTTTAAATTCATTCCCTCGTGACTTTTCCAACAATTTGCTCAAGAATCCATCCCATTCTCCCCCTTACCTTTAATCTCTCCCTACTAATAGATCTCTCCCTACTACCTATGAAGGTGCCCATGTCTCCTCCATCATTACAAAAACAAATATTATTTTATTACTTCTACTATAATCCTCTCTCTTCCCTTTCATGGCTCAATATCTTGAGAAAACCATCTACATTTGGTATTTCCACTTTATTTTCTTTGACGCACATCTAAACCCTCTGCAATCTGGTTTCTGAACCAATTACCTTATTGAAATATTCCTCTCCATTACCAATAATTTTCTCTTAATTGTCAAATCTAATGTTTTTTTTTTCCTCAATCCTCATCCTTCTTTACCACTCTGCAGAATTTGACACTTGATATCACTCTCTCCTGGTTCTCCTTTTCTCAGTTGTGCTACAATTATACATAATCATCTGCCTCTTGGCTTGAACATGTCTCAAATAGTATCTTTTCCCCAAACCTATTTCTCTTCCCAATTTCCTTATCAGTCTCCAGACCACCACTACCTTTCCTGTAACCCAGACTGGCAACCTCAGTGCCATAGTTGACTCCTCACAGTCACTAACTCCATGTTACCCAGTCTGTTACCATATCTGGTCATTTCTATCTCTACAATATTTTGTTCCTTTGTTCTGTTCCTTCCATTAGATAACTGCAATTCCCATTCAAGTCCTCATTACCTCTCATCTGGGCTATTGCAGTAAGTAGCCTCCTAATAGGTCTCCCTGCCTCACATCTCTCTCTACTCCAATCCATCCTCCACTCATCTACTGAGATGATTTTTTTAAATAAAGACCTGAGATGGCCCCCATTTGCTCAATGAGCTCCACTGAAATTCCATTACCTCCTGTATCAAGATAAACTACTCTATTTAACATTTAAGTCTCTCCATGTTCTACCTTTTCTGTTTTCTTATTCTTTACTCCTTTCCACGCAGTCTGTTGTCCAACAATGCTGGTTTATTTGCAGTATCTCTAATGCAACATTTCATTTCACGTCTTCATGCTTTCACATTAACTGTCCTTTATTCCTATAATATTCTGGCCTCTTACTTCTGCCTCTTAAATTTGATGCCTTCCCCAACTACTAATAACTTCTCCTTCCATGGAAGGAGAAATGGGAAATATGGGATTCCTCCAATCTACTCTGCATATACCTTGTATATAACTAGTTATGTATATGCTGTCTCCCCTATTAGACAGTGAACTCCTTGAGAATAGAGGCTGCATTCTTTCTTTCTTTATAGCTCCAGAATTTAGTACACTGCCTACCTTGTAGTAAATGCTTAATAAATGCCTGTTACTGAATAAGTGAGGAAAATCAGAAGTGTGACACAAATCCAAATATTTTTAATTAATTAATTTGTTTGTTTACTTTTAGTTTACAGGGTTAAATTCCACAATTCCTTGAATTTCACATTTTGTCCCCCTCCCTCTCCTCCCCCCCCACATGGTGGCATATAATCAAATATAGGATCTGTAAATACTTTCACATTATACATTAGTCAGGTTATAAAGATGGATTGTGTAAGATGGAATGAAAAATGGTAAAGAGGACATAAAACTAAACAAGAAAAGGAAAAATATCAGGTATTTTGCTTCCATCTGGATTTAAACTTAGTTCTTTCTAGTTCTTTCTCTGCATGCACACATTTCTCTCCACCATGAGTCTTTTGGGATTGACTTATATCACTGCATTGCTTAGAAGAGTCCAGCCTATCAGAGTTGGTCATCACACACACACATTGTGTCTGTAATTGTGTACAAATTTCTCCTGGTTCTACTCTTCTAACTCAACATCAGTTCGTATAAACCTCTCCAGGTAAAGGTGAAGAACATCTGCCCTTTGTTTCTTATAGCACAATAGTATTCCATAACATGCATATACCACAACTTGTTCAGCCATTCCCCAATTGATGGGCACCCCCTTAATTTCCAATTCTTTGCCACCACAAAAAGAGCTGCTATAAACATTTTTGTACATATAGGTTTTCCTCCCATATCTCTTTGGAATATATCCCTAGGAATGGTATTGCTGGGTCAAATGATATGAAAGTATTTATAGCCCTTTGGGCATAATTCCAGATTGCTCTACAGAAAGGCTGGATCAGTTCACAACTCCACCAGCAATGCATTAGTGTTCCAATTTGCCCACATCCTCTCCAGCATTTCTCATTTTCCTGTTTTGTCATCTTAGCCAATCTGACTGGTGAGATGTGGTACCTCAGAGTTGTTTTGATTTGCATTTCTCTAATCAATAGTGATTTAGAGCATTTATTCATGTGCTTATAGATATCTTTAATTTCTTTCTCTGAAAATTGAATGTTCATATCCTTTGACCATTTATCAATTGGGGAATGACTTGTATTCTTATAAATTTGACTCAATTCTCTGTATATTTTAGAAATGAGAACTTTCTCAGAGACACAGATTATAAAGATTCTTTCCAAATTTCCCACCTCCCTCTTAATCTTGGTTACATTGGCTTTGTTTGTACAGAAGCTTTTCAATTTCATGTACTCAAAGTTGTCCATTTTACATTTTATAATGTTCTCTAATTCTTGTTTAGACATAAAGTCTTTCCCTCTCCACAAATCTGACAGGTAAACTATTCCTTGTTTTAGGAGACTGCTTACAGTATCAACCTTTATATCTAGATCATATACCCATTTAGACTTGATTTTGGTATATGGTATTAGATAATGGTCTATGCCCAGTTTCTGCCATACTATATTCCAGTTTTCCCAGCAGTTTTTGTCAAATAGTGAGTTCTTATCCCCAAAACTAGGGTCTTGGGGTTTAAAACAATAGATTACTATAGTCATCGACTTCTGAATCATGTGTGCCTAATTTATTCCATTGATCCAGTCCTCTATTCCTCAGCCAGTACTAAGTAGTTTTGATGACTGCTGCTTTATTATACAGATTGAAATCTGGTATACCTAGTTCACCTTCCCTAGCATTTCTTTTCATTAATTCCATTGAAATTCTGGACAATTTATTCTTCCAAATGAATTTTGTTACTATTTTTTCTAGCTCTATAAAATAGCTTTTTTGGTAAATTAATTGGTATGGCACTAGATATATAATTTAATTTAGGTAAAATTGTCATTTTTATTATATTAGCTCACCCCAGCCAAAAGAAGTTGATATTTTTCCAATTAGTTAGATCTAATTTTATTTGTGTGAAAAGTGTTTTGTAGTTGTGGTCATATAGGTCCTGGGTTTGTTTTTGGCAGGTAAATTCCCAAATATTTTATAATGTCTACAGTAACTTTAAATGGGATTTCTCTTTCTACCTCTTGCTGTTGAATTTCATTGGAAATACATAAGAATACCAAGGATTTGTGTGAGCTTATTTTATATCCTGAAACTTTGTCAAATTTATTTATTGTCTCAAGTAGATTTTTACTTGATTCTCTAGGATTCTCTAAGTATATCATCTGCAAAGAGTGATAGCTTGGTCTCTTCTTTTCCAAATTTGATTCCTTTGATTTCTTTTTCTTCTCTAATTGCTGCTGCTAGCATTTCTTGTACCAGATTGAATAAGAGGGGTGGTAGTGGACACCCTTTTTCACCCCGATCTTATGGGAAATGCTTCTAGCTTCTCCCCATTATGTATAATATTTGCTGATGGCTTTAAATAGATGCTACCTATTATTTTAAGGAAGGCTCCATTTATTCCTATACTTTCTAATGTTTTTAATAGGAATGCATGTTGTATTTTGTCAAAAGCCTTTTCTGCATCTATTGAGATGATTATGTGGTTTCTGCTAGTTTTATTGTTGATATGATCAATTATATTGATGGTTTTCCTAATATTAAATCATCCTTGAATTCCTGGAAAAAAATCCTACCTGATCAAAGTGTATTATTCTTGAGATAAGTTGCTGTAGTCTTTTTGCTAGTATTTTATTTAGAATTTTTGCATCTACATTCATGAGGGAGATTTGTCTATAATTTCTTTCTCTGTTTGATCTCTTCCTGATTTAGGTATCAGTACCATATTTGTGTCATAAAAAGAATTTGGTAGGGCTCCTTCTTCACTAATTTTCCCAAATAGTTTGTAGAGTATTGGAATCAATTGTTCTTTAAATATTTGATAGAATTCACTAGTAAATCCATCTGGTCCTGGAGATTTTTTTCCTAGGGAGTTGACTGATGGCTTGTTCAATTTCTTTTTCTGAGATGGGGTTATTTAAGTAATTTGCTTCCTCTTTAGTTAATCTGGTCTATTTGTATTTTTGTAAATATTCATACATTTCCCTAAGATTGTCAAATTTATGTGCATATAATTTGGCAAAATAATCCCTAATTATTGTTTTTATTTCCTCTTCATTGGAGGTAGATTCACCCTTTTCATTCTGATACTCATAATTTGGTTTTCTTCTTTCTTTTTTTTATGACATTGACTAAGAGTCTATCAATTTTGTTGGTTTTTCATAGAACCAGCTCTTAGTTTTATTTATTAATTCAATAGTTTTCTTAATTTCAATTTTACTAATCTCTCCTTTGATTTTCAATATTTCTAATTTAGTATTTAATTGGGGATTTTGAATTTGTTCTTTTTCTAGGTTTTTCAATTACATGCCCAATTCGTTTACCTCCTTTTTCTCTAATTTAATCATGTATGCACTCAGGGATATAAAACTTCCCCTAAGAACTGCCTTTAATGCATCCACAAATTTTGGTATGTTGTCTCATTATTATCATTCTCTTGAATGAAATTACTGATAGCTTCTATAATTTCTTGTTTGACCCACTCATTCTTTAGGATTAAATTGTTTAATTTCCAATTAGTTTTAAGTCTGTCTTTCCATGGCCCTTCATTGCATATAATTTTTATTGCATCATGATCTGAAAAGGATGCAATTAATATTTCTGCCTTACTGCATAGAATTGTGAGGTTTTTGTGCCCTAGAATGTGGTCAGTTTTTGCGTATGTGCTATGAACCACTGAGAAGAAAGTATATTCCTTTTTATCCCCATTCAGTTTTCTCCAGATATCTATCATATCTATCCTCTCTAAAATCCTGTTCACCTCCTTAACTTCTTTCTTGTTTATTTTAGGTTAGATTTATCACGTTCAGAGAGGGGGAGATTAAGGTCTCCCACTAGTATAGTTTTGCTATCTATTTCTTTCTCTAATTCCTTTACCTTCTCCTCTAGGAATTTGGATGCTACTTGTTGCATATATGTTAAGTAATGATATGGCTTCATTCTCAATGGTGCCTTTTAACAGGATATAGGTTCCTTCCTTATCTCTTTTGATTAGGTCAATATTTTCTTTTGCTTTATCTGAGATAAGGATTGCTACCCCTGTTTTTTTTTTTACTTTAGCTGAGGCATGATATATTTTACTCCAGCCTTTTACTTTTACCCTTTGTGTATCCTTCTGTTTCAGATGTGTTTCTTGTAAGCAGCATATTGTAGGATTATGATTTCTAATCCATTCTGCTATCTGTCTCTATTTTATGGGAGAGTTCATTCCATTCACATTTACAGTTATGATTGTTATCTGTTTCTTTCCCTCCATCCTATTCCCGCCCCTGGTAATGTTCATATTTCCCCCCCCTTCTCCCTTCCCCCCTTAATAATTTTCCTTTTGACCACCTCCTCCCTCAGTATTCCCTTATCAGCCCCCCTCCCTTTTCCTCCCCTTTCCCCTTACTTCTTCCCTCCCTACTAACCCCCCCTCCTCTTTTGTAACCCTTTCCCCGTCCTACTGCCTGTAGGATAGTTTTATACTTAATGAAGTATGTTATTTCTTCTTCACACAAAGAGTGACAGGAACAAATCTCATGTGAGGCTCCTCTCCCTTCCCTCTTTCTCTCTAAGCTGATACTTTTTGCATTTCTTCTCCATAGCGTCCTATGCTTAAGTGGTTGTTATTCCCTCCTTGCACCAGAACCAGTGAGGGAAAAGCACATAAGATTCCCATCTCCCTCCCTTCTTTTCCTCTGCTATACTGTTTTTATGCCTCTTTGTGTGGCATAATTTACCCTTTTCCACTTCATTCATTCCCTTTCTTCCATTGCAGTCCCTTTTTAGCCCTTAGTAAGATTTTTTTTAATTGTCATTTTCTGTATTTTATACTCATACCCTCTACTTGGCTATAACCAGTTTGCTCTTATCAAATAGCAGGGTGTGTGTGTGTGTGTGTGTGTGTGTGTGTGTGTTTTCCTTTCTATGTCACTGTTGCATCTCGGAATTGGAGGTTGAATTTTCCATCGAGTTCTGGCTTTTTTATCAGGAAGGTCAGGAACTCTGTTATATAATTGAATGACCATCTCTTTGCCTGAAAGAATATGCTCAGTCTTGCTGGGTATGTGATCCTTGGTTGTAACCTGAGCTCTTTTGCCTTCCAGAAAATTGTATTCTACTGCCTCCGATCTTTCAGTGTAGAGGCTGCCAAGTCCTGTGTGATCCTCACTATGGACCCTCGATATTTGAATTGTTTCTTTCTGGCCGCTTGAAATATTTTCTCTTTTATCTGGTAGTTCTGAAGTTTGGCCACAACATTTCGAGGACTTTTCAGTTTGGGATCTCTTTCAGCAGGTGTCTGGTGGATTCTCTCAAATTCTATTTTACCCTCAGGTTCTAGTATCTCAGGCTAGTTTTCCTCAACGAGCTCTTGGAGAATATTGTCCAGGCTCATTTCTTCATCATCATTTTCTGGTAGGCCTATGATTCTCAGATTATCTCTCCTGGATTTGTTTTCCAGGTCAGTTATTTTTTCTTTGAGGTATTTTACCTCTTTTTCTAATTTTTCATTCTCGTTGTATTGTTTGACTAATTTTTGGTTCCTCATCGAGTTATTTGCTTCAATTTGGTTGATTCTAGTTTTTAGCAAATCATTTTCCTTGGTTAATTTTTGGAGCTCCTTTTCCATATCATACACTTTTCTTTTTAGAGATATGTTTTCTTCATTATAATGTTTTACTAATTCTGCTATTTTGGTTTTGAGAGAATAATTCATTTTGTCTTCTCTCTCTGTCATTTGGTTTTCAAAGTTCCTTTTGATCTCATCTAGGAGAGCCTTCTGTGCTTGGAACCCATTCCCTGTTGATGTTTCAGCTATGGATGTGGAGTCCCCATTGTCTCCCTCTGAGTTTGGTTCCTCCCTCTGAGTATAGTAGTACTCCAGAATCTTTGTCTTTGTAGTCTGCTTTCTACCCATTTTGAGGCAGGGCCCTAGCCACACCCTTTCTCTAGGGATCCCAAGCCTTTACTGTAGAGGGTTTTGCCCTGGGCCAATAGTTACTATGTTTTTTTTTGGGGGGGGGGGGGGGTTGGGCAGGTAAGGGTTCCTCTGTCCTTCAGGGTTTTTTGGGGGCTGTTAGGGGCTTTTTTTTTTTTTTTTTTAGATTTCTGGGCTAAGAAGTGGTAGCCCCAGGAGTATTTGCTGTCCAGGACAGGGGCCCCTGTATTTGCTTCTTACCTTGCTCTTTCCAGTCCCAGCCCTTTGGTGATAGGTCTGGTAGTGGCCCTTGTGGTTGGTGGGACGACTTGCTCTCCAAGTTGATCAGGGCCCTTCCGGGCCGTGCCTCCCAGGCCTGCCTCTGCATCTGCTGGCCCGCTTTCCGGGCCTCACAAATCCAAATTTTTTAACATCAAATAAGTACTTGAACATTTATACCACTGTACATATAGTAATTTAATGAAAGATAGTTGTACAACAAAAACTGAATAGTATTCCTAATAGTAAGAAGTAAAACATCAAGTATTAATGTATTCTATCTCTGATCATAGGATCACAGGAGTTATCTAAGTGAATCTCATACTTAATGAAGTATTCTTTCTTCAAGACTGCCATCAAATGATGGTCCAGATACTTTATGAAGACCACCTCTAGGCATATTAAGTTGTTAGGAAGTTTTTGCTTTGTCAAATACTCCCATTGATCCTTGATTGCAATAGGGATGCTACTCCAATGATGCAGATTTCAATCCATGCTTAGCAGCCTATCTTCTGGGTCTCCTGTCCATGTCCATCCATATTGTGGTCACTGGGGTCTACCCTTGGGATTTTACTCATATTTTCTTGACATCATGAGGATAATAGTGGAGGACTGCTCATTGGATGTTTTCCTTATTGCAACCCATGTTCTTTTCTATTAATTTCCTCCTTTGGAGATATCTTCTTTAGTTCTACTCCATAGTTACTTTTTTTGCTTTATGTTGCAGCCTGTTCACACATACCATGTACCTCTCCATCATCCTCTGATACTAATTTTCATTTCACTATAGCATTTCAGAATTCTTAATCATACAACATTGGGCCAAATTTATCTCACTTTAAATTTCACTTATTTTTTTTTTGCCTAGCTATAACCTCTGGAATCTAATCACACTTCCAAATTGAAGAGGCAGCAAGTTAGCACAGTAAAAGGGGTTCTGGGCCTGGAATCAGGAAGACCTGAGTTCCAGCTCAGTGCCAGACACTTACTAGCTATGTGACCTTGGGCAAGGTACTTAACCTCTATGGGTCTCAGTTTCCTCAACTGCAAAATGATGATCATATTAGTGCCTACCTCCCAGGGTTGTTGGGAAGTGCCTGGTGCATAGTAGAAATTTCCCATGTGGTGGGCATTGTTATTATCATTATTATTAGTATTTCAAATACTTGAAATATTTTGCCACAATGCTCCCAAGTTTCCTTTTCTCTAAGCTCATAGGAGCTATTGTATCAAAGAGAATCTAACCTATTTTCTTTGAAGCAGCTAGATGGCACAGTAGGTAGAGCATTGTACCTGGAATCAGGAAGCCCCATTTTCCTGAATTCAAATCAGGTCTCAGATACTTATTAGCAGTGTAAGCCAGTAAGTTACTTAACCTCTGCTTGCCTCAGTTTTACCAAGCATAAAATGGGAATAATAATAACTATCTTGAATGGCTATTGGGAGAATCAAATAAGATGATGTTTAGAAAGATCTCAGGAGAGTGGCTAACACATGGTAGGTGCTATATAAAAATGTGCACCTTTCCCTTCTTCCATTCTGAATGGAAAGAATACAATGCATAACTTATTTTTTAAATTAAATTTTATGTTTATTTTTAGTTTACATCATTTATTTCCACAATATTTTGAGTTACAAATTTTCTCCCTGTCTTTCCCCTACCCACCTCCTCAAAACAGTGATCCCACTATTTACTCCCTGTCCCAATCTGCTCTCTCCTATATCCTCCCCCATCCTTCCTCCAACTTTCTGGTAGGGCAAGATGGATCTCCATACATCAGTGCCTGTATGCCTTATTTACCAGTTGCATGTAAATAATAATAATAATATTTTTAAATATTTGATTTTACAACTTTGAATTACAGATTCTTCCCCTTCCTCCCTTGTCAACCACTCTTACCGGAAAGATAAGCAATTCAATATAGGTTGTACATGTGCAGTTATGCAAAACATTTCCATAGTGGATATATTGTGAAAGGCTGGCTATATTTTCCTCCATTCTATTCTACCCCAACTTGTTCTATTCTCTACTTTGACCCTGTTCTTTTTCAAAAGTGTGTGTTGCTAACTACTCTTCCCCTAATCTGCTCTCCCTTCTATCATCACCCCTCTCATCCTTTTCCCCCCTACTCTCCTGTAGGGCAAGATAGCCAATTTAGTGTGTATGTCATTCCCTCTTTAAGTCAAATTCAATGAGAGTAATACAGTTGACCCATTCCCTTTTGCCTTCCTGTTCTTCCCCACCATTGTAACAGTTATCCCTTGCCTCTTCTATAAGAGATAATTTATCCCATTCTGTCTCTCCCCATCTCCTCTCATTATGCCTCTCTCTCACCTCTCAGTTTTACCCTTTAAATATCATCCCCTCCTATTCAATTTATCCTGTGCCCTCTATGTATATCTGTACACATATATACACACATTCACATATGTATTCATATGCACATATGCCCTCCTATATAGACATATATATGTATGTATACATATACATATATATATATACATACTTGTAGACACACAGTTATATTCCCTTCAACTATCCTCATACTGAGAAAAGTTTTATAAGTTACAATTATTGTTTTTCCATGTAGGCATATAAATAGTTCAACTTTGAGAAGTTCCTTATAATTTCTTTTCCCTGTTTACCTTCTCATGCTTTTCTTGCTTCTTGTATCTGAATGTCAGATTTTCTATTCATGCCTGTTTTTTCATCAAGAATGCTTGAAAGTCCTCTATTTCATTGAATGAACATATTTTCTCCTCAAACATGATACTCAGTTTTGCTGGGTAGGTGATTCTTGGTTTTAATCCTAGCTTCTTTTACCCCCAGAATATTATATTCCAAGTCCTTAGATCCCTTAATATAGAAGCTGCTAGATTCTGTGTTATCTTGATTGTGTTTCCACAATATTTGAATTTTTTCTTCTTGGCTGCTTGTAATATTTTCTCCTTGTTCTCAGAACTCTGGAACCTGGCTATAATATTCCTAGGAGTTTTCTTTTGGGGATCTTTTTCAAGAGTTGTTTGTTGAATTCTTTCCATTTCTATTTTGCCTTCTGGTTCTAAAATATCAGGGCAATGTTCCTTGAGAATTTCTTGAAAGATGATTTCTAAGTTCTTTTTTGATAATGGCTTTCAGGTAGTCCAATAATTTTAAATTCTCTCTCCTGGATCTATTTTCCAGGTCAGTGGTTTTTCCAGCGAGATACTTCACATTGACTTCTATTCTTTCATTTGTTTGGATCTGTTTAACAGCATCTTAATTTCTCATAAAGTCATTAGTCTCCCTTTGCTCCAATCTAATTCTGAAGGAATTATTTTCTTCTGTGAGCTTTTGAAATTCTTTTTCCATATGGTAAATTTGGCTTTTTAAGGCATTCTTCTCCTCATTGCCTTTTAGAGCCTCTTTTACCATTTGAGTTAATCTATTTTTAAGGTGTTATTTTATTCAGTAGGGTTGTTGACTCTCTTTTCATGATTTTCTTGCATGATTCTCATTTCTGTGCCCAGTTTTTCCTCCACTTCTCTTACTTGATTTTCAAAATCCTTCTTGAGCTCCTCCATGGCCTGTAACCAATTCATATTTTTTTCTTGGAAGTTTTTGGTGCAGGTGTCCTGATTATGTTGTCTTCCTCCCATTGCATGCTTTGATCCTTTCTGTCCCTAAAAAAGGAATCTAAAGTTGGATTGCTTTGCTTTGCTTGCTCATGTTGCCACTCAATTACTTGAGTTTTACTTTGCCACAGTAGAACTCTGCTTCCAGAGGGGAGAGCTTTGTCCCAAATCATCGGGGTTTTTGAAGCTATCAGAACTATTAGGAGGTCACCATCCCTGTATCCCCCACAAACTCTGGCTCACTGGTCAAACATCTCAGGACCACCACCCAATACCATGATTCAGATCCAGGCAGGTTAAAGCAAGAGTGATTTCCCTCTGAATGGTTGCTTGGCCACCCTATGATCTGCAGGCCAGGAGCTTTGAAGCAGCCACATGGAGGTAGCTGCAGGGCTGCCGCACTTCCGCCACTTCTACCTCCAGGGACAGGGGCCAGACTTGGTCCTCCATCCCCACCCCACCCCCAACCCCAGTTCCAACAGAGTTCTACACTGACCTCTCACTTTTTCTTTGGCACTATGGAATCCACCACAGGTGCTGGTGATCCACTCTCCCAAAGTCCACTGCAGCTACTGGTTGGGGCCTCCCAGTGCACTGCAACAAACCCTTCCTGCCCGCCTGCCGTCAGTAAAAGATTTTTTTCTCTCTGTCATTTTGTGGGTTCTGTAGCTCTAAAACTTGTTTAGAGTCACATTTCATAGTTATTTGAGGTGGTTATGAGGGGAGCTCACAGAGTTTTCCTGCTTCTACTCCACCTTCTTGGCTCCACCCCTCCATAGCTTCTAAAAGAAGGAAATGTTAGTACTTTTCCTCACTCTTCTTTGTACCAGCTTTTGTTTTATGTGTTTGTTTCTGCATCTAAAATATATAAGCCTTTTAAGACATCTTTGTTTTCTAAAGACCAATTATTTGTTTTGGAAGTATAGGAATTCACTTATCTTAGTGCCTAATGTTGCCTATGTACAACATTTGACTTGGGGTTATTGCTGTTATTTCCAAATCTTCTGTATTCTAATATAGATAGATAAAGTATTTATTTAGTGTGCCAGGCATTATGTTAATCACTACGGATCCAAATACGAGGAGGAAAAAAGAAAACCAGTCCCTGCTCTCATGCAGCTTACATTCTAGTGAAAGAAGACACTAAGTCAGAGGAGTCTTCAAACCTAGTGGTGGGGAGGGGAAAAGAAGGATACCCGGAAGGGGTGGGAGGGGAAACTCAAGAAATAGTCTGGGTGCATCATGGCTTGGTCCAGGTTTGAAGGGAGTATCATGACTGGCACAGATGATCCCCCTCATGGCAATTCAGGAAAGTGTTGCCAGAGGGGAGGATAGAGCCATTGAGGCAGAATTGGAGAGGGGGTCTCAGGCATCACTGTCTGGTCTGGGTTTGAAGGAAGCATGATGACTGACATAGGTGCTTGCTCAAATTTTAGTTATTTATATGTTGTATAAAGAACTACAAAGTAAAATACAATGCTGAAAATATTACATCCTCATTCCAGAATCATAGAAATTAGGTTTTTTTTTTCTAACTCAAGTGATCACAGGGCACACAGACTGTCACAGGAAAAGACATTTAACTGAATTTTATACCAGTCCCCTCAGACCCTTGGAAGCTTCTGTGACATGGGCTATTGATGAAGGAGTCTGAAAGAACGTCACCAAATGTTCCCATGTCCATGCTGTAATCAGAGACGCCTTTGATGGCTGTTGTTGTTGTTCTTATTGGCCCTTCATTCTTGAAGAGGACCATGACCTCAGGACGGTGATGCTGCGATGTGATTGTGAGCTGGATTTAAGTGAGGAAGGGTGATACAAGGTCATCAACCTCACTTTCTTATTGGTCCTTCGTTCTTGAAGAGGACCATGACCTCAGGATGGTGATGCTGTGATGTGATTGTGAGCTGGATTTAAGTGAGGAAGGGTGATACAAGGTCATCAACCTCACTTTCTTCTCTGGAGCCATCTGCATCCAGTGGCCAGATATAAATCAAGATGACTGCACAGGACCACCATCTGTAACAGTTACAAATCTGAAGAACCCAAAATGTGATGCTCAAGACCCTGACTCTCCTTCTAACTCTATTGTGACTTACTGGGACCTTTTTACATATGCATTCTTCATGGCTTTTTTTCCATCCTCCTTTTTCAGGAGGATAAAGGTGGTATCTAAAATGTATTCAGATCTCAAATGGGGAGGGGGCCTTGGAGGACATCTAATTCAAGCCACAATTTTATATATGAGGAAAATGAGACCCACAAAAAGGAAAGAAATGTGCCCCGAGTCACAAAGGTATTAATCAGACAATTCATCCCTCAAAAAAATTTACTTAGTGGTTCCTATGTGCCAGGTACTTTATTAAATTCTGGGGATATTTTGATTAAAATGAAATAGCCCTTCCTTTTAAAAAATTGTTTATTTTTAGTTTACACCATTCATTTCCGCAAGAGTTTGAGTTACAAATTTTCTCTCCATCTTTCCCCTACTCCTGACCCAAAAATAGCAAGTCTACTGAATATCCCTTCCCCAAATCTGCTTTCTCTTATATCCTCCCCCAACCTCCCTCTGACTTTCTAGTAAGGCAAGATGGATTTCTATGCACCAGTTCCTGTATATCTTATTTCCCAGTTGCATGTAAAAAAAATTATGATATATGTATATGTATGTATGTATGTATATATATTTAACATTTGATTTTAAAACTTTGATTTCCAGATTCTTTTCCTTCTTCCCTAGTCACCCACCCCTACTGGGAGGAAAACAATTCAATATAGGTTGTACATGTGTAGTTATACAAAACAAAATAGCCCTTCCTTACACATAAGGAGTTCATGGTATAATAATGTTAATAATGGTTTGCAACTTTCTCTTTACAACAATGCTGGCAAGTAGGTACTATCATCACTTCCATTTTGCATATGAAGAAACTGAGGCACAGAGAGATCAAGTGACTTGCCCAGGGTCTCATAGCTAAGTTCTGAGGTCAGATTTGAGTTCATCTTCCTGAAGCCAAAGTCTAGCAATTTTGCCACTGTACTAGTTAGCTGCCTCTTTGGGTATGGAATCCTGAGGAACGTGAGAGCCTAAAGGCTCTGCAAATTAGTACCTGTGGGAGTTTGGCAAGTCATCTCATCTTTCTGAGCCTTGATTTCCCCATATAAAAAAGGAAGAGATTGAACTAGAGAACCTTGAATCTCTCGTCTAGTACTAATCCTATGGTTCCAGGATTTGTGAGAACCAGATGCAGAGATCTGCCTGAAGTCAAGGATAATGGGTTCAAGGTCTGGCCTTGATCCTTGCAGGGTGACTCTGGGCAAGACAATTAACCTTGGAGGGCTGCCAGGCATTTGTCTAAGATCATAATTTACAGATAAGTTGCTGAATTCTATCATTGGCGGGAATGTCCTGCACTGATGCAACCACAGGTCTAGACCACAAAAAAAAAAAAAAAAGAAAAGTAAAGTAAATCCTGGGAAGACACTGCTCAGTAAATAGAGCACATTACTCTGGCCAAGGCCTCAAAGTGATTCACTAGCTAAGCTCCCTTGAGAGCTTTGAATATTTCGATTCTTGTCTGATGCAGTAACCACTTGGCTATTCTACCCACCATTATAAATTTGTACTAGTCCCTCTTCAGACTTCCCAGACTCAAGGGCTTTGGAGTTTGGCAGGACCTTTAAGAGTTCTATGAACGACTTTTTTTTTCTTTTGCCTAAGCCCATGTTTAGTTCATGGGAAATGCATAATAATTAAAACAATACAGTCTCCTGACCAAAGGGAAGCTTGTGATAAAAAAAGGGGCAATTACGGTGGGAGAGGAGAAGACAAGTAAGATCCTGGGTCACCACATTGACTTTATGTCTTGGATTATCATAGAGGCTCTACTAGCAGCTAGATGTGGAGAAACTCACAAATCCTGCTGCAAAAAAAGGTAAATGTAGGAAAACAAGCACAGAGAAATATTTGGGGAGTGGGCATCTCCTATGAGCAGGACACTAAGAGAAATGTGATAATACATGAAGCTCTGCTTCCTATTACTTCCTGGATAAATATGTCTTGGTAAACATATTCTGAGGTCATGCCTCAAAATCACAACTTAATGAAATGAGATGAGTTCTAAACTCTCCAGTAATTCCACACACTTAACAATTGTGGATTCAACTCAATAATGTACCCCTACCACCACCACTACTACTTACTTACTACTTTTACTGTTGCTACTATCACTGCTAATACTACTAACTACTCCTAGCACTACAACTAATACGACCACCACCACTACCACTACTACTACTATTTAGTAATATTACACTATTCCTATGAAGTACTAATACCACCACCATCAATCACCACCCTACTACTACTACTGCTGCTGCTGCTGCTGCTGCTGCTGCTTTAAGTTTTACAAAGTGTTTTACATGTATTAATAATATAATTTTTAGCATTTATATAGACTTTAAGGTCAGAAAGTTTGGAAAACTTTGTATTATCTCATTTATTGTTGAACAAATCAGTAAGGTTGTTTGTTATCCCATTTCACAGATGAGGACACTGAGACTGAAAGAGGTTAAGTGACTTGCTCAGTATCACACCTGTAGTAAGTGCTTGAGATTTGACATTGGTACACAGAGAGGTACTTTTCTCATTTGTTCCATTAGCTGCCTCTAATGTGCATCAGGTATTAGAGATACCAAGACAAAAATTTTATAGTCTCAGTACCCAAGCTTAAGTTCCACTTTGATTACCCACTTTTTGTGTGACCTTGGGCAAATCACTTCATCTTCCATAACTGTAAAATTGGAAAATTTAATTAGATTCTCTTTTCAGTCTTTTCCAATTCTAGATCTAATATCCTACAGGGGGATGGGAATGACATGAACCAAAATTAGTACATTAAAAAATATGTACATAGTAAACACAAGGGCATATTGGGAGAGGAGTGCTAATGATCAGGGGACTCAAGGAAGATTGCATGTAGAAGGTAGCCCTTGGCTTGAAGTTTACTGGGAACTAGGAATTCCAAGAAAGGGAGGAGAGGAGAGATAACATCTCAGGCATGGAGGAAAGTTAGCCCAACAGGAGGCAAACAACTTGTAATGTGGGAACTGGAATGTGGATGAACAATATGGAGAAAATCTTGCTCCCAGGCAGATATGCATGACTTACTCTGTTTCCCTTGCCAGGTGCTAAGACAATCTACACTTATTCCTCAAGGCTCTTGGGTCTGCTAATGCTACAGTAGGTCAGCCTTTTATAGCCTGACATGTGGCCTCATCTCTGCTCATGCACCACCCCAAATCCCATTTCCCACGTGCTAAAAGTCTAGTAATGGGCTGAAAATGATTGCAAAACCCCTCAATCCCATAGCCCTCATCATTTCCAGAGATATTCATGCCTGAGGCATCCTAGGGCAGTGGAAAGATTCAGTGATCTTTCCCTGGTTCAGTAATCCTGAGCAAGAAGACGAGGGTTCAGACTCAGACTCTGGCACTTACTCAGCCTGTGACATTGGGCATGCCACTGAACCTCAGTCCAGGTTTCCTTAAAGTTATAAATTACATCGAGAGCCCCTTAAGGGCAGGGATTGACTTTTGCCTCTTTGTATCTCCAGTGCTTAGCACAGAGCCTGGCACATACATAGAAGGCACTTAATATTTACTGACTGACTAAATCTTCAACCTTATATGTGTGTAATAGTTTGCTACATTTAGAAATACCTTACAGTTAAGCAAGATACTCTCTGACCATAACTATATTAAATATGTGAATATGTGAAATGAAAAGGTTCACTTGAATGCTAAGTGCCTAGCTACTTCTGAATCTATGATCTTATCATCATCATAAAACCAGATTAGTACGAAGAATTTGTTTCTGTTGTGTATCAGCTCTGTCAAAAACATTTAGAAGAGAAAAAAGCCCCTATCAGTGAAGCGATTTATAAAAGCTGGAGTTTGCTAAATGTTACTAGATAAATATCATATAGCTTGTACAGGGAATCTCGTCCTCAGATTGGTGAACTTCGATCTATTTCTATATTTATTTTTATCTCCATCTTATCCTCTAATCCATACTTATATCTCTGTCTATATGATCTAAATCTATGTCTTCTATATATGGCTACATGAATATATTGATCTTGATAAATCCATTTTTCTATAAATAATTCCTCTCTTTCTGCCTTTGACTGCCTTGGGGTATGTGAGCAGTACCAGGTCAAGATCTCCCATTGCATCCAGGGCCTTCTCCAGTTGTCCTGATCTACATCTTGCCACTGGACTCTGGTGACTTTGAACAGACCTCCCTCACTTAAATCCAATTCACTTGCATATTGTGGCATCATGTCCCTGGTGTCATGGTTCTCTTAAAGAAAGAACAAATAATCAGTACTGGAATTTCCTGTCCTCATCTTTTTGTGTGTGTGAAATACTTACTTGGCTACATCTAAATGATTTTTTACAGCAATAATGAAATCCAGGAAAAAAATATGAAAGTAAATTACATTCAAAATAAAATCCTAATTTTCTTCAGGGTCATGACCAATGCATCTCCCCTATGTGACAAATCTATTTAAATGCTTACAAATAACTTAAAGTGTTTAGAAAATAAGCCAAACTGCAAGAAAGGAGAGGAGGGAAGGGAAAAGATAGAGGAGAAAGAGAGCAAGTCAAGAAGGAAGAAAAGGAGCATGGAAGGAAGGAAAGAAGGAAGGAATGAAGGAAGGAAGGAAGGAAGGAAAAGGGGAATGGAGAAGAAAGGGAAAGAGGGAGAGGAGACAGAGACAGAGATTGAGCTAGACAGATACAGAGAGGGAGAGAAATAAGTTTGCACAACTTGGCTAGACAAATGCTTTCGTTAATTCATCATACTGATGACTCCTTAGAAGCATAGTAATATTCCATTATATTCTTTTATCACAGGTTGTTTAGCATTCCTCAATTAACAGACATGTTCTTTAGCTCTACTTCTTCATTAATGCAGAAAAGGGCTGCTATAGATATTTTTGCAATTATGATGGCTTTACCTCTGTCACTAACCTCCTTGGAGTATATGACTAGCAGGGATTATCTCAATTAAACGGTATGGAAAGTTTAGTCATTTTCTTCTCATGATTCCAACTTGCTTTCCAGAATGCCTGGACCATTTTATATTTCTAACAACTGTGCATTAGCATGTCTGCCTTTCTCCAGAATTGATTATTTCCATATTTTATCATCTTTGCCAATTTGCTATTTCTGAGACAAAGACAAAGTCTCAGAGCTGTTTTGATGTTCACTTTTCTTATCATTAGTGATTTGAGACAGTCTTTAATATAGTTATGCTTAATTCCCAATTCCTCTTTTGAGAATCACTTGTTCATGTTCTTTGACTATTTTTCCAATGGGGAATTGCTTTTAGTCTAGTATATTCGTGTAATTACCTCTCTATTTAGGATATCCATCATTTATCAGAGATATGTGATGTAAATGTTTTCTTCTTCCCTAATCAATTATTTCATTTCCCTTCTTATCCTCACTGCATTCATTTTTGTTTGTGCAAAAACTTTTCAATGCCACATACAAATTACATACCTTTTACAATACCAATTTAAATACAATTATTATTAATCCTTCTAACAGCTTTAGCTCTCAAAGGGATCAATTTTGGTTTTGTTCTATAATTATTATCACAATCATCATCATCATGTTGCTATTATTCAGATCACACATGTATTTTGCATTTATCATTGAACTCTGTTATTGAGTTCTATTATTTCTGATTTTCCTTATCTAGTCTGCTCAAGTGATCTACCTTTCAATTTTTTAGCCAGTACCAAATCATTTGAAGTTTCATAGTGCAGTTCAAAATTATTATTTCCTTTGAGATTTTGGAATTTTTCTGTCCAAATGATATTTGTTATATATTTTCTAGCTCTATAAAATATCCCCTTGGTATAGCTCTGATTCAGTAAATCAGTCTAGGTAGTATTTTTATTTTTATTATGTTGGCATGATCCAATCATGAACATTTAATATCCATTTAATTTTCAAGCCATCTAGCTCATACCTGGAAGGGATCTTCAATAAAAATTCCAAATAAATGTCCATCTAGCTTGGGCTTAGAGATCTCCAAGAAGGAGAAACCCATTACAACCCAAAGCAGTACATTCTACCTTTGGACAACTAATTGTTGGTAAGTTTTTTCAAACATCTAGCCTCACTCTGCCCTTTCGCAACTTCCAGCCACCCATTGCTCCTGGTTCTGCCCTCCAGGGCTAATAGAAACAAATCTAACCTCCTTCCACAAAGTAGTCCTTCAGATACTTAAGAGCAGTTATTATAGCCCTTCCTAGTCTTCTCTTTTCCTAGCTATACATTTCCAGTTTCTTCAACTGATCTTCATAAGGTACAGACTGAAGAACCTTCACTACCATGATCGCTATCTTGTGAAATTTCTTCAGCTTATCAATGTGCTTCTTATACTGAGCCATCTAAAAGTGGACACAATACTCTAGATGTGATCTGACCCAAACCAAGGGCAATGGGACAATGACCTCCTTTCAGGAAGCTTTGCATAATGCAAGCTGAGGTCTTTTTTAGGGTGTCTGTAGTTGTTTGCTACATCACATTACTAACTTGCATAGATCTTTTGCTTCTCCAAAATCCAAAGACTGTTTATTCCAGTCAAGCTGTTATGGAACTATGCTTCAACCATATGACATTTACAAAGTTACTTTTGAACCTAAATGTAAGACTTCATATTTCTCACTATTGAACTTCATCTCATTAGATTTGGTCTCATAGATTAGCCTAGGAGTAGGCAAAATATGGTTGAGAGTCAAATCTGGACATCTTGTTTTTCTAAAGCCTTTGAATTAAGAATGCAGGCTTTTTTTTTTTAATTTTAAACACATCAAATAAATCAAGATTTATTTAACAAAATAAAACATCCTTAACTTCTGGTCCAAAAAAAAGCAGTTGGGCACAAAGAATTTGGCTCCTCCACCATAGTTTGGCAACTCCTGACTTAAAAGAAGGGAGAGAGGGAGGGAAGGAGAGAAGGCAGGTATCAGACAGGAAGATAAGAAGAAAGGAAGGAAAGAAGGAAGAAAGGAGGGAATGAAGGAAGGGCAGAAGGGAGGAAGGGAGGGAGGGAGGAAGGAAGGAAGGAAGGAAGGAAGGAAGGAAGGAAGGAAGGAAGGAAGGAAGGAAGGAAGGAAGGGAGAGAGGGAGGGAGGGAGGGAGGGAGGAAGGGAGGAAGGAAGGAAGGAAGGAAGAGAAGGAAAACAGAAGGAGGGAAAGAAGGAAAAAGGAGAGAAGGAAAGAAGAAAAATAAGAGAAGAAAAGAAATTTTGTAAGAAGGGCCTTAGATGGTTGTTTGGTTATTGCAGTTCAATTTCAATTTGAAGTATTATTTTGGGTGCTCTTAGACCTCAGAAAAATGGTGACAAGAAATAGCTAATAGCTTCTTGAGTGAATTTCTTTTTGAATGCTTCCAAAATAGTTACCTAACTGGAAAGCTACTTATACAAAGTGGCTGAAGGAGAGCTAAATGACTGTTACTTGTGGAATGTGAATGAAAGGTAATCTGTATTACAGGCTCAGTTTGAGAGCCAGGGCAGGACAAAGAGGCAGGATGGCAGCTGAGACACCACAAATATTGTGACGTTTGGAGTCACTTGTGTTAATCAAGACTTAATTAACTGAGCAATAAATATAAAACAAGATAAAAGAGCAGCTCTTTACTAAGTCCCCAAACCCAGATTTTCTCAGGAAGGACTTTATTATCTGCTGGACTATACATTTCTGGAAACCATGGCAAGGCATTTAACAGACTGCCCAAATGAATGGAACAATGTTTTCTTAACAATCAAATAAACAGGACATGATGGGCAAAATGGTAGAGTAGTTTTCCACAACTCTCAGCAACCCAAAAACCTCAAAAAAGGAATTGTGGACTAGATATAATTTAAATAAACCAGAACCCACAATGTAAGAAGACAGAAATACCATGATAGGTAAGAACCCCATGAAACAACATTGGTAAACTCTTAATTAGAGTTCCCATCGAGTGTACCCTCTACCCCACCAATTCCCACTCAACTCACAGTGAATAAAATCAATCTTTCCCCTCTATGTGATTCTGTGTGTTCCTATGGGGACCTATGCTCATTTATTCCCCTACAGTGAATCAAATGGGACCTTTTGTTCACACACACATGCACACACACACACACACACACACATACAAACACACACACACACACACACGATAGAAGAAATTGATTGATTTTACCCAGTCACAGAGAATAAAAGAAGGATCACTTTGGGTGATGGGAGAGTAACTCCAAAGGAAGGTTCACGTAGTATAGAACACAACACAGAGCCACAGGGTAGAAGAAAAAAAGCACACCTGAGCCTATAGGAAAGGTGACTGAAAACCCCAAAGAAGTCAAAAAAAGAAACCCAGAATTTACCCCAGTAAGAGGTAGAGACACATCACACCTCACGCCAAGGAAGCTCCCAAAGTCTGTAGAAGTAGAAGGAAGAGGAACCAAAAGAAAAAAAGAAAATTGGAGGAAAAAGACTCAAATACTACCCAAATGTGGAAAAACAGAATGAAAGCCTGAAAAAAAACTGGAGCAACAGTAAACAAAATAATGAAGGGGGTCATAAAGGCAGAAGTTTTAAAAGAGCAAAACTTAAAAAAGAAACCAGGGTACATTGAGCAATTTGTTACATTGTGAAAGAAAATGAGCCCCCATCACCTAAGTTTTTAGTATCCTGCACACTGCGCAGAGATTATGAAACCAGAATCTTGAAGTGGAATAAAAGTTATAGAATGATGTAAGGGGAATAAAATTAGTTTGGGAAGCAAAATTCTCCAAGTAGAATTTTGAAACATAAAGTGCAGAGAAGGAAAAATTGAAAATACAAAGAGAATTTCTCCAAAGAATTAGAGGAATTGAGTGAAAAAGGAAATAAATAGAAGAGAAACACAGAGGAGGGAGAGAGACAGAGACAGAGAGACAGAGAGAGACACAGAGAGAGACAGACAGACAGAGAGAGAAAGAGAGAGAGAGAGAGAGAGAGAGAGAGAGAGAGAGAGAGAGAGAGAGAGAGAGAGAGAGAGAGAGAGAGAAGAGAGAATTAATAGTGAAGGAAAATTGGGCAGGAGAAGCAGAAGAAAATAATATTAAAAGAAGAGACCAATTTTATATAATTCAAAGTGACTGTGCAGACAGTAGGCACCAAAATAATTTTGAGATCACAGGTCTCCCATCAAAATGACAAAATTTTAGAAAGGAGTATTATGATACACAAAATAATACAAGATAACTGTCCAAAATTACTTAATATCGAAAAGAAAACATCAGTCAATGGAACCTACAAGTAACTGCAAGGGGGAAAAAATCCAAAGCATATAGTGGTTAAATATTAAGTAAATTTCATATCATAATTTTAATATATAATAACAAATTTCATAAAAATTTCAAATGTGAAGGAAAAGGCAATTTGATTAACACAAGATTACTCCACATATATATGAGGAATCAGAAGAGGGAGTGAGTAGTTTATTTCAAAAAAGTAAAAGCTAAAAGATGCAACTAAAAATAACATCCGAAAAACTGAACCTCATCATCAATGAAAGAATAAATGTTCAACAAAATAGAGAAATTTGAAGCATTCCTTCAAAACAAAATCAGAAATGAATAGATTTTTTTGAATTTGGAATATTTGTTTGTAGGTAGCAAGTGTTTGTTAAACATTTGCTTTTTACTAGCCACTGTATTAAATGAAAATGCATACAAAATGGCATTCCTTCTTTCCCACTGTCTTACAACTCTTAACTATATATTTCACATTGATTGTGGGCTGAGTGATGGTCATAGAAACAGAGATCAGATAACACAGACTTTCTAGGGGAGATATTTTATATCTGAAATTTCATGAAGTAAACTTCATATATTTGAAAATAAGGCAGAGGAGGAAATAGAGAGGATGGAGACGAGATCTATAACAGTAATTTCATAGAAGTAGGATATAATGAGAGCACTAATTTGATATTTCTAAAGCTTTACCCAGATGAGGGACACGGAAAGAAGAAAATACAAGTAAATTATGAGCCCATTAATTAGAGAATAAAATGCCAAATCTATGAGAATGGGAGAGAAATAATAAGGGGTACAATTCAGAAGAAAAATGATAACAGAGTGCCCAGCAAAAGAAATGTTACTTAAGGGGCAGCTAGATGGCTCAGTGAATAGAGTACAGGCCCTGGAGTAAGGAGGACCTGAGTTCAAATCTGACCTGAGACACTTACTAGCTGTGTGACCCTGGGCAAATCACTTAACCACAATTTCCTTCCAAAAAAAAATACATGTTACTTAAATCATTAAAAAAAAGGGCAAGTATATAGAAAAATATTTATAGCAGCTCTTTTTGTGGTAGAAAACACTTGAAGTTGAGGAGATGCTTATCTATTGGGGAATGACTGAAAAAGCTGTGATATATGAATGTAATGGAATACTATTGTGCTGTAAGAAATGAGGGGAAGGGGGTAGAGCCAAGATGGCAGCGTAGAAGCAGGAAAACTCCATGCACTCAACCCAATAACCACCTCAAATTCCCATAAAATATGATTCTAAACCATTTTAGAGCTACAGAACCCACAAAATGACAGAGAGAAACAAATCTCATGCTGAAGGCAGCCTGGCAGACTGGAAGGAAGGGTCCATTGCAGCATGCTGGGAGACAAGCCCAGACCCGAGAGAGCCTATGGTTTTAGCCCCAGGGTGGCCCAACCAGTACTAGCTGGAGGGACTTTGGGAGAGTGGATCACCAACAGTTGTGGCTTTTGCCAGAATTATCAACCCATAAATACCAAAGAAAAGGTAAAAGGTCAGTGTGGACTTTGGGAATAGGGGGACCAAGAGTGTGGTCTGGCCTCTGCCCCCAGGGCAAGAAGGCAAGACGTTGCAGAGGCACTGGGGCCATGCAGCCACCACCATGTGACTGCTTCAGAGCTCCTGGCCTTCAGATCATAGGGGGACCAAGCAACCATTCAGAGGGTAATCACTCTTGCTTTAACCTGCTTGGATCTGGATTGCTGTCTTGGGTGGAAGTTCTGAGATGTGTGACCAGGTGCCAGAGCTTGTAGGGGCTGCAGAGAGGGCACCCAACTAATAACTCTGGCAGCTGTGAAAATGCTAGTGATTTGCTACAAAGCTCTCCTCTCTGGAAGCAGAGTTTTATTGTGGCAAAAAGCTCAAAAGTCAAATAATTGAGTGGCAACATGAGCAAGCAAAGGAAGCAAAGCAAGCACAGCAATCAAATCTTATATTCCTTTTTTTGTGGGGGGGGGGGGAAGGATCAAAGCATGGAGTGGGAGGAAGACAACAAAATCAGAACTCCTGCACCTAAAGCTTCCAAGAAAAATATGAACTGGTTAGAGGCCATGGAGGAACTTAAAAAAGATTTTGAAAATCAAGTAAAAGAAGCAAAGGAAAAATTAGGCAGAGAATTGAGAATCATGCAAGAAAATCATGAAAAGAGAGTCAACAACCTCACTGAAGAAAATAACACCTTAAAAATAGACTAACTCAAATGGCAAAAGAGGCTCAAAAAGCCAATGAGGAGAAAAATGCCTTGAAAAGTCGAATTTTCCAGATGGAAAAAGAATTTCAAAAGCTCATTGAAGAGAATAATTCCTTCAGAATTAGATTGGAGCAAATGGAAGCTATTGACTTTATGAGGAATAGAGATACTATAAAATGGATCCAAACAAATGAAATAATAGAAGGCAATGTGAAATATCTCATTGGAAAAACCACTGACCTGGAAAATATATCCAGGAGAGACAATTTTAAAATTATTGGACAATCTGAAAGCCATGATGAAAAATAGAACCTAGAAATCATCTTTCAAGAAATTCTTAAGAAGAATTGCCCTGATATTCTAGAACCAGAGGGCAAAATATAAATTAAAAGAATTCACCAATCACCTCTTGAAAAAGATCCCCAAAAGAAAACTCCTAGGAATATTATAGCCAGGTTCCATAGTTCACAGATCAAGGAGAAAATATTACAAGCAGCCAAGAAGAAAAAATTCAAATATTGTGGAAACACAATCAGGATAACACAATATATAGCAACTTCTACATTAAGGGATCAAAAGGCTTGGAACATGATATTCTGGAGGTCAAAGGAACTAGGATTAAAACCAAGAATCACCTACATAGAGGAATCTCAAGCATTCTTGATGACAAAAACAGAGTTGAATAGAAAATTTGACATTCAAACACAAGAAGCAAGAGAAGCATGAGAAGGTAAATAGGGAAAAGAAATCATAAGGTACTTATCAAAATTGAACTATTTACATGCCTACATGGAAAAACGATAATTGTAACTTATGAAACTTTTCTCAGTATGAGGATAGTTGAAGGGAATATAAATTTGTATATATTATATATGTCTATATATATAATATATGTAATATATAATACCAATATATTTGTGTATACATATATATGTCTATATAGGGTGGTATATGTACATATTAATACATATGTGAGTGTGTGTATATATGCATAGGTATATATAGACAGAGGTCACAGGAACAATTGAACAAGAAAAGATGATATTCAAAAACTAAATTAAGAGGTGAAGAGGAATATAATGAGAGGATATGGGGAGAGACAGAATAGGGTAAATTATCTCTTATAAAAGAGGCAAAGGAAAACTGTTAACAGTGGAGGGGCAGAACATGAAGGTAAAAGGGAATGGGTCAAACTTACTCTCTGAATTTGGCTTAAGGAGCGAATAACATACACACTCAATTGAGTACCTTACCCTATAGGAAAGTTAGGCAGAAAGGGATAAGAGGATGGAGGGTAGTTAGAAGCACACACTTTTGAAAAGAGACAAGGTCAAAGTAGAAAATAGAACAAGTGGGGGGCGGGATAGGATTGAAGGAAATATAGTCAGTCTTTCACATTATATCCACTATGGAAATATTTTAGGTAACTACACATGTACAACTTATATACAATTGCTTATCTTCCCAGTAAGGGTGGGTGATGAGGGAAGAAGGGAAAGAATCTGGAATTCAAATTTTTTAAATCAAATGTTTAAAAAATTATTATAATTATTATTTTACATGCAACTGGGAAATAAGATATACAGGCACTGGCATATAGAGATCCATCTTGCTCTACCAGCAAGTTGGAGGGGGTATGGGAGAGGATGTAGGAGAGAGCAGATTGGGGGAGGGGGTATTCATTGGGATTGCTCTTTTGGTGTGGTGGGTAGATGAAAGATGGGAAGAAACTTTGCAATTCCAAATCTTACGGAAATGAATGTTGTAAACTAAAAATAAACATAAAACAAAAAAGAAAAAAAAAAGAAATTATGGGCAGGCAGACTTGAGAAAAACCTGGAAAGACTTAAATGAATTGATGCAAAGTGAAATGAGCAGATTGGGAGATCATTGCACACAATAACAGCAACATTCTGTGGTGATCAGCTATAAAGGACTTAGCTCTTCTGATCACAATGATCCCAGTTATTTACTAAAGACTTATGATGGGGAATGCTATCCAGAAAAAGCACTGATGGACTCTGAGTGCAGATCAAAGAATGCTTTCTTCATTATTTTATTTTTATTTTTTTCCCTTTGGTCTGTTTATTCTTCCACAGCATATCTAATGTAGAAATATGCTTTACTTGATTGTACATATATAACCTGTATCAAATTAGTTACTATTTTAAGAAGAGGGGAGGAGGAGGAAGAAAAACTTGGTACTAAAATTTGTAAAAATTAATGCTAAAAATTGTCTTTACATGTAACTGGACAAAGTACTATTAAAAAGTAATGTCAATTAAAATAAGACTTTGGAGCAGAGAAAACAATTTTAACTACACAGATAGCTAGAAAATAGAATGATCAAGAAATATATAAATAAGTTAAATAAATAAATGAAAAGAAAGAGAAGAGGAATTAACCACTTAAGAACATTTAAACAGTGTGGAATAGGTACAAAACCAGACTGGGACAGAAACTTTGGGAATTGACATAATGTAAAAGTATATATATACACACACACATATATATATATAATATAAAAGTATATATATATGTATATATATATATACACACATACATATATAATATAAAAGTATATATATTTCCTCTAAAGAGGAAAGGGATACAAATTAATGAAAAAAATAATGTAAGAAAATAAAACCTACCAACCATAAAATTAATGTGAATAGGACTAATATTCTACTAAAATACAAAAGAATGGAAGTATAGCTAAGAAAATACAACTAAAATAATCTAATGTATATAATAAACAGATAAAAAACACATAGAATGAAAATGAATGTTAAAGGAAAAAACACTTTAGGTGACTTCCAAAATACATTTTTGAAAGCATAATTCTAATATAAGAAAACAAAATATATTTTTTCCAAAATTTTATTTTAGACTAAAACCAGAAAACAAAAACAGAATAGAGAAAAGAAACAAAAACATATCATAAACTTAACTATTAAATACAAAGTTGGAAAGAGAAAAAAGCATATCTCTTGCACCGCAGAATATGAAAGGATTCAAAATACATAATAATAAATTTTCACTTCAATAAGTTCTATATGATGGGGGTGGAGTCAAGATGGCAGAATGGAAGAAGTAACTTTTATAAGCTTCTCTGTAAATCCTGTCACTAAACTTTAAAAAGTGAATCTAAATGGATTTTGGAGTGTCAGAACCCACTGGGAGACAGAGTGTGGCAGAATCCAGCCCAGGAAAGTGCCCACGTGGGTTAGGGAAGGGGGAGTGTGGAGTACACAGGGGCTTTATCAGCTCCAGAGAAGACTACAGCAGAGAGAGAAGGAGCCCCAGCCAGCAGACTCACCCACCTCAAGGGCCATTCATAGCTGTCTCACCAGTGTCTCACCACAGGACAGGAGGACCCATAGGAGCTGGGAAAGAGAAAGCTCAGGGCCCAGTGCAGAGACAGCAGCTTTTCCTGGAGCTATCAGCCCACAGCCTGGAAGTGACCAGCATGGCAAATAAACTCTGGCTGCTCCAATTCCCCCTCCCTGACCAAGAAAACCCAGAGATAAATATCCCACCCAGAATAAAATCCTGAAATAGGAGAAATAGCCTCAGGCTTAGGAGTCATGGAGAAAGGGGAGAAAATAACTGAGGCAGTGAGGAGTCTGAAGAGAAAAGCTGGAGGGATCCCAACAAGCACCACCCCACCTGGCCAGCAAAAGTCTGCCTGCCTGCGCTGTAGCCCAGGGGCATAGAGGCAGAAATCTGAAGTAGCCAGACCACCCCTCCCCCACAATATCGAAATTTACATGATTATCATGACCTTTAAAAAGTTTATACATAAATAGGTGTGGGCATAAATGAACTAATCTGATGATAAAAGAAAAACCTTATTAAGGGGGTCAAAGGGATTGTACCTATGTATGCCATACAAAGAGGCATAAAACTCACAATAGTAGAGGGGAAGGAAAGAGGGAGAGGAGCATCATTTGAGCACTGGTTCTGGTTCAATGAGGGATCAACATAATCAGTTAAGTTTAAGATTCTAATGTAAAAAGACACAAAATCTCATTAAATAGAGAGAAAGGAGGGAGGGAGAGGAGCACTATATGAAATTTACTCTCATTGGTTTAGGGTGAAAGGGGGAATAACATACTCTAATAAGTACAAAAATCTATTGTGGCCTATGGACAGTAGGAGGGGAATAAGAAGGGGGTATTAGAAGGGAGGGAAATAGTAGTAAGGGGAGAGGGTAGGTAAAGAAGGGGGAGGTGATAGGGAGGGAACACTGAGGGAGGTGGTGGCCAAAGGAAAACCCTTAAGGAGGGGAAGGGAGAAAGAAGAAACAAAAACATAAGCAGAGGAGGGTGTGAATGTGAATGGGATGAACTCTCCCATAAAACAGAGAACAATAGCAGAATGGATTAAAATCCATATTCATGAGAGAAATTGGTCTATAATTTTCTTTCTCTGTTTGATCTCTTCCTGATTTAGGTATCAGTACCATATTTGTGTCATAAAAAGAATTTGGTAGGACTCCTTCACTAATTTTCCCAAATAGTTTGTAGAGCACTGGAATCAATTCTTCTTTAAATGTTTGATAGAATTCACTAATAAATCCAAATGGTCCTGGAGTTTTTTTTTTCCCCTAGGGAGTTCACTGATGGCTTGTTTGATTTCTTTTTCTGAGATGGGGTTATTTAAGTAATTTACTTCCTCTTCAGTTAATCTGGGCATATTTTTGTTAATATTCATCCATTTCACTAAAATTGTCAAATTTAGGTGCATACAATTTGGCAAAATAATTCCTAATTCTTGTTTTAATTTCTTCTTCATTGCATAAATCTAGAAAAAAGTTAAAATTGATTTAGAGAAAGAAAAAGACTAGAATCTCAAGGGAAATAATGAAAAAAAAAAAGAAAAAATAGTAGTTCTATTTCCAGATCTGAAATTACAAAATGAAGTAATTGTTACCAAAATGTTAAAAATTATAATTGCAGATAAGCAAAATAGATTAGCTAAACAAGAGAAACAACTGAATTATTATAAGTCAACAACTACTTCAGGGAAAGCCAAGAAATAGTATGACAGAAATGAGGTGTAAGCCGACATACTAAATAGACCAAGTCACAACAAACTGAAAAAATGTATATATAACTTCTGAATAAAATAAAAGAGAATGGGCCAGGCCCTTTCACAGCTATGCCAAGGTGGAGAATACTTAAAACAAATGAGAGATACATCACAATGCCTAAGTAGACCATTTCTATTGCGTGAAATTGGAAAGCTTCTGCACACACACACACACACACACACACACACACACAAGCATGCACACACACATACACTTTAAGTAAATTACATTTTAAATTACATAAAATACACACACATTTAAATAAATTGGTCAGAAACAAGATGAAAGGAAGAATTATAGTGGAGCTCTCCTCCACAACTGTTCCAAACAAATCTAGAAAATGCACCAGAACAAGTCTTAATGGGGAAATCCAAGGGGAAAGAGCAAAACATAACAACAACAAAACCAGAGTAAGTCATTTTTCCAATCAAGGTTGCCCAAGGAGACAGAAAGGTTTGTGGATACCAGAGGTATCACGTTCCTTGGCTATAGATCAGGGTAAGAAAAAAATGTCTGAAGTTGTGTACGATTCTGGAATATAGGTGCCAACTGGTAAGATTCTTGATTATTGCTTAGTTCTAAGTCACAGCTCTAGGTCTGGCCAATGACAGCACCCATGTTTAGGGGTGTCATTCCAAGGCAAGGGAGGGATTTCAGTCACTAAGTTTTATTTCAAGCAAGATCTGAAGTTAGCAGCAGCAAGGTGGCTCTGACTTTAGTAGTAGAATGAGTTCTCAGGTCCACCTTCCAACCAAGACTGATACTTTCAACAGAATAATCAGAAGAGGAATCCCAGTTCCAAGAGCAGCCAGAATTTCTCTCATTCCCAACTAGAAGACCCTTACATCCATTTAATGGCAGCTAAGTAACTCTCTTCCTTTTCACCTTTACCTTCATCTTCCCTGGTTTCTTTTAAGTCTGAACTAAAGTTCTGGCTCCAGCAAAGTGCCTTCCACAGTCCTCTTCAATCTTAAGGCCTTTCCTCTGGGACGTCCCCCAATTTACTCTGTTTGTATGTTGTTTGTACTTAGTTGTTTTATGCTATCTCCCCCATTGAATTGTAAACTCATTGAGTATAGGGGCTGTCTTTTGTCATTTTTTGTTTCTCCATCACTTAGTACTGGGTCTGGTACATAGCAGATCCTTAATAAATGCTAGGTGACTGAATTATTGACAAGCATGTTGACTTACTGAAAATAATGTCAAAAATTTTTAGAGCTCAGACTAAGAGATCAGAATTGGCAGGGGCAGGGTGGAAAGATATAATTAAAACTTTGCTTTGGATCAGACTACCTTATGAGCACTGAAAGCTTTCCTGTCCCCAGATTAAGCTGCCCTGGAGAGCCTAGAATAAATACAAAACTCAGCACCCCAAGAAAGCAGCAAGACCATCCAGACATTCCCTCTGGAAGTGCTCAAATATTGGCCCTAACATAAAGTCTGAAGTCAGGAAGCAGATTCAAAAAATGATACCCCTCCCCCTAATAAAGAATCCCACAATAGAAAGGTTTTTTTTGGTGGCAGAGGGGATGCAAATACAGGAGAGAATAATTACCTCTACAAAATCTTGAAGTAAAACATATCTTGGGCCCACATTCAAGTAGAATTCCTAGAAAATCTGAAGCAAGAGGTTTTTTTGGTAATATAATGAAAGCTCTAGAGGAAAAAACATGGGAAAGAAATGAGAGCTGCAGAAGAAAAATTTGGAAAGGGAATTTATGGATTGGCACAAGAGGTACAAAACCTTATTCACACAATAAACTCCCTGAAAATCAGAATGGACTAAATAAAAGATAACTTAGTGAAATAATAGGAAATTTTTTTTAAATCAGAAGACAGAAAAAAATGGGAGAAAGTCAAAGATATCTCATAACAAAAACAACTGACCTATTATAATATTACTATATATATATTTATTAATATATTTTATATATATTTATATATATATAACACAGAATGAGAAGAAAAAATAAGTCATCAAACTGCCTGAAAAGCATAACAAAACAAAAAAAAAACATTTCAAGAAATCATAAAAGAAAACTGCTCAGATCTCTTAAAATGAGGACCAAGTAAAAATGAAAAGAACTTATTATTTATCTCCTGAAAGAAACTCCAAAATGAAAATTCCCAAGAACTCTGTTTATTGCCAGGAAGAGGCAAAATTCAGAACTTCTAGGTAAAAGAAGAAAGCACACTGCCATCAGTCAAAGAAAGATGTCAAGTTTTGAGGAGTTACATTCAGAATCACCCACAGTTTAGCAGCCATAAACATGAAGGAACAAAGAGTGAAATATAATATCCCAAAAGACAAGAAAAATTTGGAATTATGCTTTCAAAAATACATAAACTCTTCACTCTCTTTGATGCAGAGATCTCAAGATCCCACTACAAGGCACCCCAAAGAGGTGAAATAGAGAACAGCTCTCATATGTGTCAAAATACACATAGTAGGACATTTTTGTGGCAACTAAAAACTAGGAAATTTTCCACAAATTAGGGGATGGCTAAATAAATTGTCATATTGTTGTATACAAATGTAAGAAATAAGACTAGAAAAAATAACAAATGAGAAATCTGTAGGTTTATCATGAGAATACTTATGTTAATGTAAAGTAAAAAGTACCAAGACGTGATTCACAGTAACTTCAAGAAAACAACAATGAATGAAAGTGAAGTCTGTATAATTATGCTGTTGTTTGTCCTCCATTCTGAATAGAGCTAATGACATCAGGGTTGACCGCTTGGCTTGTGCATAAATTATATTAAACGGAGGCAGAATTACACAGAATCATCAGCCTCCCTCCCTCTTCCTAAGTCATCAAAGTTCAATGGCAGGACAAAAGTCAAAGTTCCAGGATGTCGTACATGACCTTGGCTTTTTTGATGTTTAACTAAACTCCACAGTGAATGCTTCAGCCACCTTCATGGCTGTTGGAACAAACTGTTCTCATCCACCCATGCCATCAGGGAAAGTTTTCACGAGCTTGGGGTAGACAGCCAAACTCCCCAATGGGTTTGAGGCCTATCAGTTACCTTCAATCTGGTTTAGCACCTCTGTCAATATGGTTTACTGGGGTGTGGCCACTGCACATGCTTCAGCTTCTTGGAACCCAAGTGAGAATTGCATGAATCAGGTGGATGAACAGACCTTAAAATGGTTTGGTAAGCCCTCACACCAGAGGTGCTAGTGCTCCTGAAAACTCCCTAAACCCCTGTATAATCATAATAGTGAAGTCAGAAAATGTGCCTCTTTTTCTTCATTAAAAAGGTGAGGGACTATGGGTGTGGAATATTGTATATACTCCCATATAAATAATATATGATCTCTCAACTCCATGGCTTCCACCAGAATGTCTCCATTTCTGGAATATATTGCCTCCTCACCTCCACTTTTTCACAATTTTTTATTCTATAAGACTCACCTCAAATGCTACCTTCTACATAAAGTCTTTCCTGACTCCCCCAGATCCTACTGCCCTCCTTCACATAATCACCTTGTATTTATTCTGGTTATATTCCACATACACTTGTTGGCTGACTATCTCACACTCACCTCCTTCCCATATAAACTCCTTGTGGGTAAGGGATTATTTCATTGTTTTCATTATATCTTCAGAACCTAGCATAATCATTAGCACGTAGTGAGCAGTGCAAGAATACTTGGTAATTCATCAATAGCTGAATTATTCTTTTGTTTTCTTCCTTCTAAAATCCTTATTAGAAAAGATGGCTTTCTAGGTAGAATTGGGGAAGGGATATGCAATTGGGTTTTAAGAACAAAAGGAATTTATTTTAAAATGATTTTTATATTAAATTATTTATTTTAAATTTATAAATTTATTATATATATATATATACAATAAATATTTTTATAATAAATTTAAGTTTATTATTTATATTAAATTAAATTTATCCATTATTTTTAAATAAACAAGAAATAATTCCTTGAGCTATCTCTTTAAGCTATATAGTCCCAGATGGTAAAGTATGCTTAGAAATATCATGAGTAGAATTATTTAACCACATTGAATTCAAAATAGACCATAGCATTTGTGGGCCAAGAATTTCCTTCAGATGGCCTGTTTTAAACTCATTTATTCATATTTTTTCATCCTGTTTTGTCCAGTGAAAAAGTAGCTGTGAAGGGAGGATACTAAAGAGAAAATATTTTTGCAGGCTTTCAATGGAAGGCATACATTTCTGCAAACTTCCCCAAACACTACACAATTTCCTGCTGAGTTTTGCCTGATTTTCACTTCATGATTCTATGAAATATTTAAGAATAAAAGAACCATGTCAGAAAATCCTCTGTAGTCTGGTACCTTCTGCTATGGCCTATTTTATCTCTTTTCTCATATTGCCTAATCACTCTGCCAAGAATGGAACTTTGTCATATTTTAATGACATTTTAAATGAATGCTCTTCCTTCTGATGATCAATCATAACACTTTTTCGGTATTTTGGGTCACCATGAAGATTTTGTGCTAATATCAACTTATCACCATCCATTGCTTCTCCTCTCATGACACAGCTCACTGACTATCATAGAGAACTGTGTCCCAAGACAGCAGGAGTAAAGTATTCAAATAATTTTCCACTACCATTCACATCTTCCAACCCTATTAACATCATCATCATCATAATCATTAGCATTATTATTTTATTATCATATTTTATTATTTTACGGATCATTATATTATTATTGTTGTTTCCTAAAAGGAAATAAAATACATGACCAAATGAGGTATACTTCAAATCCAAAGATGTATTTTTGTAATGGATGTACTCATGTACATGTAATATAGATACATATGAAATGGATAACATATCTATTGCCCCCACCAAACATCTTTTCTACTGTACCATCATATTGATGAAGGAGCACTAAATATGTTATTCAATCATGCTAAGAGAGAGCAATGAATATTCATTTGCTCAAATCCCAACCAGACCCTCAGTGATACCCAGCAATCCTTTTATTCTTCCCAGACTGATCCAGTGCCTTCCACAACTCTTGTAAACCTATGCCATTATCCTCAACCTCCCTAAATGATAAGCTATCACCATCATTCTTAATGATGTCTTTGAATCTTCCCTAAGCTACCTCCTTTCTCCTGTTCCTAATTTCAAAATCCATGAAAATCTTTCACATCTTTTCCAGCTTCACTCCATTCTACAATGAAGGGTTAGCCCTTCTTCTAGTAAAACAAACAAACAAACAAACCTTTGTTAGTGTAAGAGCTTGCCTTGGAAAATGTTCAAATTGCCTAACATGGCGTCACCTCCAATCAGGCTTGCTTGATGCCCAGATCTTCTAACACTAGGTACATTAACTCCCCCACCACATGGGTGTGTATAGCCTTTTTTTATCAGATGCTTCTTTAAAACTGGTGCCTGAGACAGTGGATCCCTGGCTGATTCATGTTCTTTCCTTCCAGATCTTCCTGCTACATCCAGAGGGTGAAGATCACAGTGCCCTCACAGTGTAGAAACCATTGAAAGGAAAAGGAGTTTTCTTTTCCTGCTCATGCTCTCTTTTATTCTGGCTGTGAGAAATGGTCAGAAAGGTAGAAGAGAGGGTTGTGACTGTTCTGTTTCATTTGTCCTTCTCACTTTTGAGTGCCAGGCAGTGATTGCCACTGGGAGTTTGAGCCATGGAAAATTTGGATTCAAGATTCTAGGCAGGATGTTACAGCCAGCCAGCCAGCCTGTCAGGAAGCCTGGAGAAGCTAGGACTCAAGCCCAACCAGGGCTTTGGACTTGGAAATGGGACTATTCTATAAAGTAATGGAGGTAAGCTATGAACCTATTCCTCTTTCCCTACCATAGAAACCTAGGTGATATAAAGGATAGGAAAATTATTTCTCCATGTGTAGTGAAGTATTTATGTATTTGTGATTACTTTTGAAGTATTTTTTTTTTGTGAAAGTCAAGCTGTCTTTTGGTGGTTACATGGAATCACAGGGCAGGAAATACCCCTGTATTTGGAAAAATATCATCAATGAGTGCTTGAGCAATTTGCAAAAGCCTTGACACCTCCAAATCCCTTTAGAGTACCAAAAAACCTTGGATAAGTAATGAAAGTATAATGTACCTGGGCTTCTAGCAGTGAGAGCCAAACTAGTGAGTGTTACATTACTGTCCATGAAAAACAGTCCTGCCCATCTCTTCTTTGAGCTTACTGTATTGATCATTCCTTTTTTCTGTCTATTTCAGTTTCTCCCTGGCAATTTCCTGTCACCTGAAAAAATGTATGTATGTATGTGTTTTTGTATGTGTGTATGTGTATGTATGTATGTAGATGTGTGTAGATAGAGTTCTTAAAAGGAAAAGAGGAGAGAAAGAAAGAAACACCACTTTCTTGAAATAGAATCCAGAAAGAATGGTCAACATTATTGAATGCTAAGAAATGTCAAGAAAGATGAGAACTAAGAAATTATTATCATATTTATTAATTAAAATATAATGAGTAACTTTAGAAATAGCAATTTCAGTTGAATAATTAGGTGAAAAGCCAAACTGCAAAGGTTTGAGAAGTGAATGGAGAGGAAATGAAGGGAACAGAATTAGATAGCTTTTTCTAGGAGTTTAGTTGAGAAAGAGGAGAGATACAAGATGTTGGAGGGTATGTTGAGATTTAGAGGATTTGGGCAACAGGAAAAAATGCCAATCTAAGGGAGAGATTGAAAACTAAAGAGGGAGAAATCATAGAAATATTAATCTACTGGAGAAGATGAAAGGGAATGGCATCAGAGGGACACATCAAAAGGATTGGCTTTGGTTGGTAGAAGGGTCATATCATTATTGCAAACTGGAGTGAAAGAGGAGAGAGAGTCAGGATATCAAGACATTTGAGATTTAGAAATTGAGAGAAGAGGAAGTTCATGGTCAATTAACTCAATCTTGTTGCTAGAACATGAGGTAACATCCTTAGCTAAAAGGTTAGTGGGAGAGCAAAAGAGACTTGAGAAAAAATAATTTGGAATGGTCTAGGTGGGAGATGGAATAGGGAATCAGTTAGAGAGGAATGAATGGCAATGAATGGACCAGTTGGGGTTAGATAACACAAATAAATCTGTAGTGGAGTCAGTCAATTCAGTAGTGGTGTTTCCTTCAGTTCCATTCAGCAGCATATGAATAGGAGCAGAGAAGGTAGATGGTGGAAGTAATAAAGAGCTAAAGTTTGCCAAGAGATAATCAATCATGGGACAAGGAGCAAGGGATTCAGAGTAGAGAAGAGTGTGTAGTTGAACTGGCCAAATATAGAATTGAGATTGGGAAAAGAAGAAAATGTGATTGGTGAATGGATGATAGCCTGTGAAACCAATGATAAGTGGAAAAATTGAATTTCTTGGTGAGAATGAAAAGTGAGATTTTTTTCAAAAAGTTATCAGAAAGATGAAGGACAAAAAAAGAAAGTCGAGTTATGTTGTAAAAGTAAAACTTGTTTGGTAGGTGGGGCGGGTTTCCCTTTAATAGAGCAAAGATGTCTTCCTCAAGATTTAGTGAACTTAGGACTATGGCCTAAATTATGGCTTCCTTCCCTACTGCAGCATAAAAGGCCAGCCCAGCCTATAGTGTTAAGGGAATGGGGAGGTGCTAACAAAACCCCTATTGACCTTCATCTATGTCTTTTTTGACTTAGTATTGCCAATTTTCATGATAAATGTGGAGGCGACAGAACTGACATTTTATTTGAATCAACATCCTTTTGTATTAGAGGATTTTTGTTCTTTATATGTTTTATTAGTAGTAAAGTTATTTTTATTTCTTATTGTAGTTCATAAGTATCTCCTTGTATTCTGTTTTTAAATATAATTTTATTTTATTACACATAATTCAACATTCACTTTTATAAGATTTTGAGTTCTAAATTTTTCTCCCTCCCTCCTTCTCCTATCTCCTTCCCAAGACAGCAAGCAATATGATATAGTTTATACACGTGCAATCACATTAAACATGTTCCCGCAGTAGTCTTGTTGTAAAAGGAGAAATAGAACAAAAGTGAAAAATCATAAAGAAAAAAAACAAAAAATGTTAAAATAGTATACTTCAGTCTACATTCAGACTCCATAGTTTTTTTCTCTGGATGTGAATAGCATTTTCCATCATTAGTCTTTTAAAAATCATCTTAGGGTACCATAGTGCCAAGAAGTAAGTCTATCATGGTTGATCCTCACACAATATTGCTGTTGCTGTGTACAATGTTCTCCTGATTCTGCTCACTTCGCTTAGCATCAGTTCATGTAAGTCTTTCCATCTTCTTGTATTCAAATTCCAAGTCTTCATTAATCATTACTTTCACCTGGGCTAGGTCTGTTCTAGAATGAAGAGTATGGAATAGTAAATGGTGTAAGCCATTGTTATCATCTCAATGTCAAGGAAACTAGAGTAATTCCTCAAGAAGCTTGAGTGGACCCCCAGGAGGATTTATAAGAAGACATAGAAAAGAATCACAAAGGATGATGGCACAGAGATGTGTTACAGTCTACAGTATTGAACAGAAGCAAAACATATTGTTGAAATTTAAGATTAAATAACCTATCAAAAGCAAATTGTTACCCTTGTAGCAGAAATTTTAAAAATAGATTTAAATTATCTAACAATAGGGATTTTCTAATCTACAATAAAAACTTTCATTTTGTTTTACTTTGTTTTGTTTTCAGTCACAGTTGAAAGGGTGACTTTGTGGTTAGAGACCAGACCATAGGGTCAAGGAAGAACTGGATTAAGTCTGGTGTCTCAAAAATAGTGATTATATGACCCTGGGGATATCACATAACCTCTCCGTGCTCAAGGAAACTTTTAAAATTAAGAAGTTGCCAACCCATATCAGTAGAGGGAATTTCCTTATTGGAGAGTTCCCTTTACCAATAAATTTCCCAGGTCTAGTCAGCGTCTAAAGTGATTCTCTTCACTGAACAAAGATGAGGCCTTTCTTTTTTTAGAATTAACATGTAAGAAAATACACAGGACACAAATTATTGAGCAAATTGAGTTATTCTTCAATAATTCATAAATACTTCAGAATATTGAATCACCTCCAGTTTATAATTACAAACATCAATGATCATTTCCCTGGCAAAAAAAAAAAAACAGAAGTTGCACTTAGTAGAGATTTATGGTTTATTAAAAGCATCTTTAAAAAGCATTCTTTATCCTCTGTCCTAGAACAGGAAAAAAAGCATAAAAAGCGAATGATCTCTAACAAGGCAGTTTCTTCTCAAAAGATTTAGAACCTAATCTGTAGGCATGAATTCTATAACTCATTAGAAAATAAATGTTTTAAGAGAGGAAATTAACTAAGAAATTACTTGTGAAATATCATAGGTCAAATTCTCCCCGTCCAAGTGATTATGAACTCTCAGATTTCATCAAACAAATCCTGGTCTCTTGTGTACCACTACCTGTCCACCTATTTCTGCTCTTTTCTATTTGACCTCTCCCACAATCCAAACCACATTGATTTCTGGAATACCTGCTCCTTAGGTAACAAACTTGCTTCCATCATAAATCTTTTCCTTCCTTCCTCCCTTTATCTTCTTTCACCCACTGATAACCTCACACTGCTTGAAGGTGATGGAGTTTTTAGACTCTCCCTTCATCACCATTACTCAGTAACTTTATTGAGCTACTGTTAGCTGTTATAAACTGACCCCAAGGATATTCTCCTTCCTTTCTCTGAGTTCAGTGACTATTCATAATCTTTTTCTCTTCCCCAGCTCTTCTTCTTACACTACAAGATTCATATGCCCTCCAATACCCTAATTTCTTAGTTCCTAAATTGACTCATTTCCCATGACTTAGTCCTCCATACTATCTCAACTACACATAGAAATCTTGATACCTCCTCATATTGCCATCTTGCAAGAGCATTTCACTTACATGTTCACAAACTCTTAAATTCATTTATCTAAGCCTAAGATTTTTATCATTCCATCTCTAACAACCCTAACCCTGTTTGTTTTCCTTCCCATGAACTCTGCTTCTATCACTTGTTACTTTTCTCTCAGACCATCACCCTGATCTGGCTGCACTGCCATCTCTTTCTTAAGTGATCACATTTCTGAGTTACTTCAAATTTATACCATCATCTTATCTTGAGCCCATTGCCCTATTACTCTATCACAAATCTTACATTCCCAAGCCCTGTATTACTCCCACCACACTGCCTTTGCTCCTGTTTAAATTGTTCCTTAACAAAGCAGCAAAAAAATCACCAACTCATACTTTAGTAGACTGATTCCATTACAAATTTAGGTTATCACAGCAGGAAGATAATCATTTTAAAATCCCATGATCCATTCTTTATCCCACTTACCACGGTGATCTTTTCCAATGCATTTCATATTTCCTCAAACTTTCTTTGATTCTCCTTCCCCCACCTTTCAGGTAAGAAACTTGCCTCATACCTCACCAAAATATTTGGTTGAGTTCCCTCTTCTTTCTCCTTTCTCATCTCACATCACTTATATGCCTTCTTCCATTATTCCCATCTTCACTCCTGTCTTGTATAAAGAGATGGCCTTTCTTGTTAGGCAAGTAGCCTTGTTCTATTCTATTTGCACCTTTGATCACATTCATCCCATCTTCTCTGGCAGATTACACCATCTATCATCCATACTATTTCCCTATTGATAAATTTCTCTCTGTCCCAGCCTGAAGAACAAAACAAAACTCTCCCTCAGTCCAACTAAGCCAGCTAACAGTACTATCCTCTATTTATCTTCTCTTTTGTGACTAAACTCTTTGCCCCAATTCTTTTTGCTCTCCTCTTAACTCTATGCATTTCGGATTCTGACTTCCTTATTCAATTGAAATTCCTCTCTCCAAAGTTATCATTGCTTTCTTAATGGTCATATCTAATAGGCTATCCTCAATCCTCAAATTTTTTGAAGTCTCTATTGCTTTCTACACTGTTGAAGTTTCTATTTTCCTTAATTCATCCTTTAATTATAGCTTATATCACATTTCTACAGGTCATCAGGGTATACAAAGAGTTTTACATATGTTATTCAATTCTCAAAATAATCCTAGAAGGTAGGAACTATTATCTCCATTTTACAGATGAGGAAACTGTCTAAAAGAGGCTAAGTGATGGGTTTGAACTCAGGTCTTCCTGACTCCAAGTGCAGCACATCCATGTGCCAACTAGTGATGGGAATTTAATTTGTAATTAATTCTGGTTAATTAAATTTTATTTAAATCTCATAATAATTTATTGCTAACCATTGTTAAACAAGGGTATCTTGAACTTCATCATAAAAATTCTCAACAGTCTTATGGTGATGGTTATAGATGTGGTGAGAGTAATATATTATTATTGTCACTACTCAGAGGAGGCCAAGGCTATTTCAGGACTAGCTTAGCTTTATCCTAGCCCATGATCATCCATCAATCAGCAAGTATTTATTCAATGTCTTATTTTTGTCAGGTGTTCTCCTTGGCAGAGAAGATATAAATATAAAGAATGAAATAATCTCTACTCTCAAGGAACTTAAATTTTAATGATGGGGACAATAAATATCTGTGTATGCATATGTACATGTATGTAATTGCATTTCTAGAACAAATACAAAGTAGTTGCATAAAAGATAGTTTGGGAGGGAGGAAACAATTAGAAAAGGTTTCATGGTGCTTAAACTACATCTTTAAAGAAGAGATGACTTCAATGAGGCAAAGTTAAAGAAGAGATATATTCAAAGCCTGATGAATAGTCAAAGCCATGAAGATGGGAAATGGATTATTGTATGTGACGAACAGAGACAAGCCCAGTTTGGCTGTACTACAAAATGAGGGAGAGAAAGCAATGTTCGATGAATATGGAAAAATAGATTGGCAGCAGGTCATAAAAGGCTTTCAAGGCTAAATGGATAGTTTATATTCCATGCTAGAGGAAATAGAGATGCAGTGGGGTTGGTTGATTATTGAGTGGCATGGTTAAATCTGTGATTAAGGAGGTGACTTTTACATTATGAATTGGAATGGGGAAAGATCAATTACAAGGTGGTTGAAGATTGAAAAATGATTAGGGCCTGAATAAAGGTAATGGCTGTGTGTAGGTGCGAGGAAGGGGCTAGGTGTGGGAGAGCTTATGGAACCATAAAAGTGGAAAATTAGTAGATATGTGGGGTCAGAAGAGTGAGAAGAAAAGAAAAATGCAGAAGTTACTAAAATAGGAGGTGGGAAAGATTATTGTGCCTTCACCTGAAATAGGGATCATACCACCATCAGATAGTCTTGGCACAAAAATATTTTGATGATGTGGAAAGTATCAGGAATGTCATACATTAGCATTAAAAGGCTAGACTTGAAGTTTTAGGGAGAAGAGGTTTCAGATCCTGCCTTCAAAAATAAGGATATTGAGCGCCAGCCCCGGAATCAGGAAGACCTGAGTCCAGTTCTGTCCTCAGCCACTTAATACCCACAAAAAAAAAAAAAACTAGCCATGTAACCTTGGGCAAGTTACTTAACCCCAATTTCCCTCCAAAAGGCAAAAAAAAACCCAATAAGGATATTGGCAAGTCACAATCTCCCTAAGCTTCAATTGCCTCATCTCTAAAATGGGAATGATGGCTGAAACTCCTACCAAAAATTCTTATGAACTTCAAGTCAAATTGCATCTATAAAATGTTTAACAAACTTGATAGCACTCTAGAAATTCTAATTGTTCTTATTACTATTACCTCCAGCTCAGGAAACTTCCTCTATTAGTGCAGGTTGGCACTTCTCTATAACATAGAAAATAATAATCTTTGAGGATTGCCTAAAATAGAGGTGCTCAATAATTGCCCAAGATCCCATAGTTAGTATGTCAAGGCAGACTTTGAGCCCAGGTGGTCTTGCTTTGGAGCCTGGATCTATGATTGCCTCACATCCTACTATTATTCTATCTTTTATTAATGTATTTATTTTATGCATTAATTTATTTATAATATATATTTTAATTTTAATAATTTTATTGTTGTAAATATTTATTGTGTATTCTATAATAATTATTATAGAATAATAAAATAATAATTTATTTATTAATATTCTATTTAATGTTCTCTAAGTGGAAAAAGTGACTACTTTATGTAATTGAAGAAGAGTTTGGGGATGAGAAGTCATCCTACAGACTCATTGGAATCATCCTCTGGACAGCTCCAGGAGCAAAGAGGACAATGGGGATGGTATGTGCTCCATCTTTACTCCATATGGCTTTAATTAATTCTTTCCAGATTCTATATTTTGAAAACACTTTGTTCCATGTAGCTTGATGATTATGAGTGCTGGGTATGGCAACATATGCAAAAAACATTGGTCTTAAATTTTTATGGCTCAATGCTAAGTCCAGGCTGTTGTGGGCTAGTTTTGTCTGTAATCATATGCCAGTTCCAATTTGGCTTATTGGTTATATTCTTAGGAATATTTCAGGGCAGGGGGGGGTCTGCATTTGTAGTTCTGGGATCTGTTGTTTGTTGGTTCATAAAGGAGCATCTGGTATATAATTCTAACCACCTGATCACATATGCCCCAGGTATCTTGGAATCTGTGTTGTTGCAAGATGTCTAATACAATGAAAATATAAAGTAGAACAAATGAAAATCAGAAAGCTTAATGTTATGAAAGACAGAATCATTACATTATGTATATGAAAATGCTAGCTTCTTGGCAAACTGGAAGGTGGCAGGACAATGTAAGGACCAAAACTGGCTTGAATGTTTCACAATGGCAGATCAATTAAGACAAAAATACTTTAGCAGCTTGCTTCAAAATGGAATCTCCATGCCACCTTTGTAACAGAGGGCATCACATATCTATGACCAAAAGATGAGAGTACCAGCAATGCCTAAATATGGGCAATTACATATTTATAGGCTTTGTGAAGAGAAGCCAAAATGGATATTTCATACACATATACACATCACCACATAAATACATATATCGTGTACATACAAATGCACATATACATACATACATGCATACACATATACACATACAAACAGGAGAGAGAAAGAAAGAGAAAGAGAGAGAGAGAGAGAGAGAGAGAGAGAGAGAGAGAGAGAGAGAGAATTTTTAAAAAGATGAGCCCCAAAGTTCCAGGATCATAAAGTCATTTGTAATCCATTCTGTAATTCTTGAACAAGCTGACCCGAAGTCCCATAACACTTGTACTGCCTTTGTGTATTGATGCAGATGCACACTTATACCTTATTCATGACTGCAAATAAATAAAATGAATCAGATGGAAATGATCCTGCAGCAATCCCTCTACTACTACTATTCTTTGCATTAAATGTTCTATAGACAATAACACAGGTATATAAAATAACTAGGGGTTTTGTAGTTGAATAAGATTATTAGAATATAAACTCATCCTCCTTGGGCTCATTGAAATTTTCCCTGTTAAAATTGTTTAAGTTGCATCTAACTCTTCATGACCCCATTTGGGTTATTTTTACAAAGATACCATTACCATTTCATTCTTCAGCTTATTTTACACATGAAGAAACTGAGACAAACATGTTTAAGTGACTTGCCCAGGGTCACACAGTTAGTAAGTATCTGAACTCAGATTTGGACTCAGGAAGGTGAGTCAGCCTGACTCCAAGTTCAGTGCTCTCTTCCAGTGCACCATCTAGCAACAACAACAATGACAAATTTGTCTTCCATTTGCTTATTGAAAACATCTTCAGTAAAATCTAGTAGTTGACAATACAACAAAAATTGTTTTTAAATTAAATAATTAATTAATTAAAATTAAATAAATTTAAAAATATAATGTTTCTATTTGATTTTGACCTCTTCTCTTATGTTGATATTTTTAAAAGTCTGGATTTCATGTACCTCATAGATTATGGGTACATGGGGTTATATCACTTATTTAAAATGTAGTTACTAAGTTTTTATGGATCTTTGTTATCTACAAGAGATCCTGAGCAACAGTGTGGTCTATAATAATGGTCCAGTTCCAGTAACATTTGTTAATTGAAACCCCTGGGATAATTTGAAGTGAAGAATTTAGCCTCTGTCAGCCCATGGTGCCATTATGAGCTTCTAATGTGTACTTCTGCTTATAAGACTATGTCTTTATAAATATTTGGTAAGTCTTAAATTTTTATAACCTTTGGTGATATTTTATTTGCATAATCCATATCGATCTCTAAGTCAGGATAACCCATGTAATTGCTGGTGGCAAATTTCTGGTATCGAATTTCCATGATAAATTAATCCATGTCCACACACTTCTTTCCCCTCCTCTCTCTCTCTCTCTCTCTCTCTCTCTCTCTCTCTCTCTCTCTCTCTCTCTCTCTCTCTCTCTCTCTCTCTCTC
>NW_027185655.1:406970-464492 GCF_028583685.1 Petaurus breviceps papuanus
CTCTCTCTCTCTCTCTCTCTCTCTCTCTCTCTCTCTCTCTCTCTCTCACACACACACACACACACACACACACACTCTAAATTACACCTATTTTTGAGACTTCCTTGTTGACATGTTATTAGCCAAGTTCATGAGGATGTTTCCTGTGAGGAACTCACAGACTCACATAACTGATATCCACCCAAAGAGAAATATAATATAGCTCAAATCTTTAAAAATATTTTTCAAACTTCCTTTAAAAAATAGCTACTTTTTAGACACTACTCTCGTACTTTCCATTAAGAATTATACAAATAATTTTCTTGCCTCATATTTTATTCCATTAAAATTAAACATGTATTACACATTTAAAACAATACCTAAATATTTAAAAGACCATAACAATAATATAATATATACAGATATGTATGTATAAAATCTTTGCAATTTTTATATTTATAACTTGTGAAGATTATAATCACAATAAATATATTAAGAAAAGCAGTCATACATAGTGGAGATACTGTAGCCTCTTTGAATCAGAAATATTTAGCTGAGTTCCAGTATTACCTCTGATGCATACTGACTCTGACCCTGGACAAATCATTTAAACTCTCAGTATCCTAGTTAACTATTTAAGACTGTAATTTGGAGAAGAGTTTCCTAGCTTCATTGTAAGAAGGTTCCTCACTGGGAATACAATTTCTTTCGACAATTAATTGAGATAAATATTTGTAGCATGGGAAAAATTAGAATCTCTTGAATGAGAACAAAGTGTTACAAATAATTGTGAAAGTAGTTTTGTTTCTTTTATAAACCAGAGTGGTCTTTATTCACCCATAACCAAAGCAGAAGATATTCAGATACAAATGCTTCTTTCAACCTAGAACCAAAAGAGTGAGCATGATGGCCACAGCCTGTGTAAGGGTTTATAGCATGAGGATCCAGAACAGGAATACCATGCTATTACGTAAGAAAAGATATCGAACCACCAAAGATAGCAAGACCAAGACAAAACAAAAAAAAACTTATAAAAGCCCAGAATGCAAGTGGATAAATCAATAAAAGGGATCCTAAAATCAGAAGGAAAGATGAATAAAACTCTAAAAGAATGCAAGTCTTTCTTAGCAAATAACATAACATTAACAAACTGAACCAATAATTCATAATGAAAAAAATAGAACCTGTGGATTTCCCAGAGCTCAAAGAATAGAAAGAATCTCATAATGATTCATAAGAGAAATATAGCTCATAAAAGTAGAAATTAGAAATTAATTAAGACAAAAAATAGAACTCTCAAAGGATACAGAACTGAAAGATAGGATTAGATTAAAGGGGAAAAGATATATTGATGGAGAATTTCTTCATTAGGGATAAATTAGAAATCAATAATTTTGGAACAAAAAATTCTGAAGTAGAAGAAAATCTGACAGAGAGCAAGTAAAAGCAACAATGTTAAAAGAAGACATATAATCCATAGAAGCCAAAGGTATTATCTTTAAATATAGGGTGTGCAAAGATAAAATCAGGATCACAGGTGTCATCAGACATTTTAAATGAATACTATATATTGAGAAATAATAAGAAAAAACTGTCCAGAACTTCTGTAAATAATCAGGTATTAACCAAGATAATCTACAGATCACTGATATAACAAACAAAACATGTGCTTCAACTTCCAAGTCAGAAATGGCTTAGTTTAACAATTTCAGAGGCAAACAAGGTTGAACTGCCAGGATAAATGCCATAAAATATAAAGAAAAGTTAATTTTCATTAATTATTGTTCTGCTGTCATGAGAGATCACAGAAAGGAATGGAATATTTTCCCCAAAATAAAAGGAGCTGAAGCTGCAGTCCAAAAGGACACACTCTAAAAAACAACCCCTGATCAAAGAGAAATATGAACATTCAAGGAAAGAAAAACATGTGAGAACTTCAGCAAACAAAAACAGCAACAAAGGGGACAAAAACATCTGATCAGACTATTCAATTTTAAAATATTCCAAATAACAGAAGAAAAGATAAGAACAAGGGGTAAGTAATAAATCATCTAATCCTCAGAAGGTATCATTTTAATTTTTTTTAAAGAGTGAGAAAGATTGATCTGATCCATTGTGTTAAAAAAAAAGAGAGAGAGATTCTTATAGTGTTGCTATTATTGGCTTGTTGTTGTTGTTAAAAGACACAGGATAATAAAGTGGAACCTAAAATATCAGAAGGAAGAAAAGAGGAAAAATGAATTGACGCACTATTGAATAAATTCCATTAGCCAATGTCTTTTCTGGTAAAGAATCATATAGTAAGATGTATAAATTGAGATGAGAAGGTAGAAGATTGAGAAAAACAGGGGATGGACCTCTACCAAGTCCAAGAATGATCACTGTGGAGATGATGATTTTTGCACTCCCTTCCCAAGAAACAGGTGCTGCAGAAAAAAAAAATAATAATATGAGATGTAGAAGAGGGGAAGGACTGATAATGATTGACTAGAAAAGAGGTGTGTCTTCCTCTAGTACATCATAGTAGTACCTACTGAAAAATATTTCCATGGGTAAGAAAATGTGTACCTATGCTAGTAGATGATAACCTTTTGATGGGTTTAATTTTGGAGAGAATTTGTACGTTGGGGGGGGGGGGGGAGGGAGGGGAGTGCTCTCTGTGAATCTACTATCCAACTATCTCCATGAGATCAGCCCTCCTTATCAGCCTTCACTAAAGAAAACAATCCCTGTAGAAAATGAGTCAATAATCTTTCCACATGGTTATAAAAAAGATACTATGGTGACAGGGAAGTACAATACACAAATTCAGAAGATTATGACTTGAAAACATCTGTAAAAAGAAGTCAAACACAACAAATATTCCTAGAAGAATTAAAGAAAGACAGAAAAAGAGTGAAAATAAATCTTAAAAATCAAATAAGATCAGTATAGCAAAATTGTGGAAGAATAAGAACTACGTAAAGAAAATCAACAGCTTGGTAAAAGAGGCACAAAAATTTGCTAAAGTAAAGAATTATTTAAAAAACCAAATTGGTCAAATGATAAAAAGAGGTGAAAAAATTAATGGAGAAATCAACTCCTTAAAGATCAGAATCCACCAAGTAAAATGACTCCATGAGACATAAGGAACAGTAAAACAAAGCCCAAGTAATGAAAAACAGAATAGAATGTAAAATACCTCATAGGAAAAACAACTAATGTGGAAAATAGATCGAGGAGAGATAATTTAAGAATTATTGGACTACCTAAAAGACATGATTTTTCAAAAAGCACCTCAACACCATATATCAAGCAATAATAAAGGAAAATTGTCCAGATATCTTAGAACCAGAGGGTAAAGTAGAAACTTTAAAAATCCTAAAAGAAATACCAAAATAAAAACTCCTTGGAATATAGTGACCAAAATAGCTTCCATCTTAAGGGGAAAATACTACAAGCAGCCAGAAAGAAACCATTTAAATATCATGGAACTGTAGTTGGTATCACATAATATTTACTATTTGCCACTTTAAAATGGGGGGAGGCGGAGGGTTAGGATATGATTTTCTGGAAAGCAAAGGTGGTAGGGTTACAACCAACAAAACAACCAGCAAAAATGGGTATTATTCTATAGGGATAAAGTGGATATTTAATGAAATAGAGGACTTTCTGGCATTTTAGATTAAAAATAGAGCAGAATAAGACATTTAGCATTAAAAGCCAAGAATTAAGAGAAGCATAAAAAATTGAACATAAGTGAGATATATTGGGGGTTTTAATAAGATTAAACTATTTGTTTTCCCATATGGGAAGATGACACACGTAATCTCTAAGAATATTATTGTCATTAGGGAAAGTTCTGGCAGCCCCAGGTAGGTCCTCCATAAATGTGTACAGAAAGAGATGGAAAGGGATCCCATGTTAAGAACTGTGAGGGATCATGGTGTAGAGGTATAACCCTGGCTCTGAAGTAAATTACTTGAATCCAAATCGCACTTCTGATGTTTCCTGCTGATGTGGCCTTAGATAGGAAAATGAGATCCATTTCTTTTCTAAGTTCTATGAGCCTCTGATCCTATGAAATAAAGGCCTGAGTGGGTTATGACCAGTATATATGGTGGGAGGCTCCATGCTAATATAGTCTAAATAAGGCCATAAATCCATAAAGGATAATGGTCAGAAGAATGATTTTAAAAGAAAATGTTTTCAGTAATTTGAGTATCATGCCTTTCCTGAAAGAAATTATGACAAAGACAATGTTGAAATGTGGATCTATGTCAAATTTTGAAACTGCTTGGATTGTCATGCTGACATTTCAGGAAAACAACAGTTAGCAAAAGGTCTTGAATATAGTAGGCACTTTATCAATGTTTATTAAATCGAATTAATTTGATAAGAAAGCATGCCTCCATTTTTTTAGGATAGAAATTCCTGGTGAATTTTGGAATCCATTTGCCCACAAAATTTCAGAGCTAGAAAGGACTTAGATGGTATCTAGTTCAATGTTGACCTGAATAAGGATCCCCTCTATAACATATCTGACAAGCCATCTAGGCTTTGCCTAAAGACCTAAAGTGAAGGGATACCACCTACCCATAGATTAAATGAATGAATGAAAAAATCTCTTATTAAGTGTTTATTTTCATTAATACCCAAATACCATACTAAGCACTGGGCAGTGAAAATACAAAAAGCATGATGATGATTCCTGCCCTCAAGGAGCTTACACTCTAAAAGGGAAAGACAATACAAAAATAGGAATAAAGGACAAGGAATACTGAGCAAAGTTATGGAGCAATTGATTACCAGGTATTTTCCAAAAATGACAGAATTTGATCATAGTTCATTGAGTCAGAGGTGGAAAGACAAACCGTGTTAAGACATGACATGGAATGGCATAAAAATTTTTGGGGCGCAGCAGCAACATGATGAGTCTGGGTCAAGTTAGTTATGGTAAATGCTCACCCTTCAAAAACCTAGGGGCCCAGGGCAGAAATAGCTGGGCAGAAGTGGAGGAAATCCACTCCTCTCTTGAATAGCTCTAATTGTTAGAAAGTATTTTCATGTATTGGGTATAGATTTGCCTCTCTGACATCTGTGTATTCCTCCTAAGCCTTCAGTAGACAAACAGAATAAATCAAATTCTTCTTGTCATTGACATCCTTCCAAATGCTGGAAGACTACTATAACATACTTCCTAAGTCTTCTTTCCATCAGGCTAAACATTCCCCATTCCTCCAACCCATACTCATATAGCATGATCTTGAGTTTATCCCGCATTCTGGTTGCCTTTCTTTGCCCAATGTCTACCACCTCAACGTGTTTCCTTAAATAGGACATGCAAGACTGAACATAAAATCCCAGTTTTGGGCTGATCAGGGCAGGGTGCATTGGGCCTATTATCTACCTGATAAGAAAAACCATATTTCTCTTAGTGGACCCTAACGTTGCCATAGCTTTTGTGGGTTGCCACATCACACTTTTTATTTGTATCGAGTTTAAAGTTCACTAAAAGTTCTCTCTCTGTGTCTCTCTCTGTCTCTCTCTTCTCTCTCTTTCATTATATATATACATATATGTATATGCACACACATATGTATATATGTATGTATGTGTATTTTTGAACTGTTATCTAGCAATATTTCTCATCTTGGATTTGTGGAAATGATCATTAAATAGGTAAATAGATCCATGAAAGTCCTGAAAGTTTATTCTTATTAAATTTTGCTTGTATTAAATTCAACCCAACATTCTGGTATGCCAAAATCTTGAATCCTGACTTATTTATACACTGTGTTATCAATCAATGCCTGTAAGCGCTACATCATCCAAGAATTTTGACAGCATGCCACTTGTGGCTTGTTCAGCATGAAATGATCCAAATCTAGGCATTGTTTTCTACCGTTGTCTGCTTCCTAATTGAGTTGGGGATCCTTTTTCTGACTCTTAAATGTATGCTGCATCATTCCCCATATTCTGGAGCTTAGTTCAGGAATAGTGATGTCAACATGGAATATGCTACTACTTCTTGTTGACCTAAATATTTAAAATTGTTACTGATTTTCATAACATAGAATATTTCATCTTCTTTTTTTAATAAATGTATTGATAGTAAGCATGGTCTAATAAAAAGAGTAATGGGACAGGCAATAAGAAAGCATGAGACTATCCCACCTCTAATAATAACTAGCTATATAACTATGGATAAATAGCTGAACTTCTCAGAACCTTGGTATCCTCACTACTCAAATGGAGATGAAATTTTCTGTACTCTCCCCTTCACAGACTTATTTTGAGACTGAAATGAAAAAATGAGTGTCAATCTCTGTTTATCATTAGTAGTGTTTTTATTGTTACCATGTTTCTTCATTTAAAATATAGAGCTAAAGAATTCTATATGTATGTCTGCCTTTCACTTTTTTAAATCTCTGTCTATTGTTCTCATTTTTGTCTTTAGCATGTAATTAATGTGCTGATTTGATGTATCAATATTTATCTTACCTATTTCTTCTTAGAACATGAGCTCTTTGTGGGTAGTTATGGTGTCTTATTTTTATACGTGACTCAGTAGGCCCTTTCCAAAACTTAATTGAATTTTTTGAATGAATGACTTTGAGACAAATTGTGTAGACATATACAAAAAACTTCTGCTATTAAATTATCACATTAGAATGGAAAATTATTCCTGAAATATCATTTTAGACATTTGTACCAAAAAGCTCTCCTGAGTACTTGCTTTGACCCCAGTATTTCTGTATCTGTATTGGCTTAAAGGGATAAAAACATGACAATGAAAAAGAAAGAAAGAAAACATTTACAATCCTATCTTTTAATCATTTTTGTGCTTATTTCAGAACAAACCTAAGTTTTGGGTAAAGGTCCAAAGAATATTCCCCAAGAAAGAGGCAGACATTTCACCATAACAGTATGAGCTATTGCCATGCTTTCTCAGTGATCCAGGAGCAAAGACACATCTCTTTTTTCCTGATGCCTTTTTGTTGTTGTTTTCATTGATTTGGGCCAGAGTTGTCATAGAAACGGTGATATTTGTCTTCATTTTTGATGTATTTGTAGTTTCCATTATAGAATTATTTTTTTTCTGCAGCTATTTTTCTTGGAGAGGCCAGAGTAAGGACTTGTAAATCTTCCATCTCTGATACTACAGCTTCCTGACAACAGGGGTAAAAAGTAGATCCTTATGAGTAAGACCCTGAAGGGTAGGCAAATGCCAAGGTCTAAGTTTTGCTTGTTTTTTGTTTTTTTTCTGGTTGTTGTCGTGTTTTCTTATTTAGCTATTGAAATTCTAAAATGAGTTTTCAGATCCAACCAAAGCAGTAGGTCCACAATGATTTTGTTAACTGGGTTGAGGAAGAACACCTTTGTTGGTTAAAGGTCACAATGCCCTTAATTCAAAACTAACTTGTCCCTTAAAAAAAGATGAAACACTTCTGTACTGCCACACTAGTGGACAAGAACTTGAAGCATAGACAGCATGACTTATCTCCAGCTCCTAGTGAGAAGGAACCCAATGGAGCTAGATCTCAGCAAGCAGGGTCCTCAACATGTCCAAAGCATAACTCATTATTTTGCCCCAATTCACTTCCCAACTAGACTTCTCTGTAACTTTAGAGAGCTCCATCCTCCCCATCACCCAGGCTCACAACCTTGGAGGCATACTTGAATTTTTACTCACATTCCCCTCCACACACATTTACAATCTTGCTAAGTCTTATCATTTCTACCTTCAAGACATCTCTTGTATATTCCATCTTCTTTCCATTCACACAAATGCTACATTGGTGCAGCCTTTCATCACTTTTTGTTGGGATGATTTCAATAGCATTATGGTTGATCCCCTCACCTCAAGCCTTCCTCCTTTCGAATTCACTCATACATCCATCCATCCATCTAGGAAGCAATATTTATTAAGCACCTATTATGTTCCAACCACTATACTAATCATTATATTCATCCTCTACCCTGCAAAGTGCAGGTCTGATATGGTTAGACCTTCCTGAAGTGTAAGTATCAAATAGAATGTTTTCTCTTCTGAAAGCCCTCGCAATCACTGCTTTGGCTGCATCCCTTAGCAAATGAGCAGAACTAAGAGAACACTGTATACAGTAACAACGATATTGTTGTAGGAGCAGCTTTGAGCAAGTTAGCTAGTTTGACTGTTATAAATACCCAAATTAACTATAAAGGACATATTAAGAAAGACAATATCTGCATTCAGATAAATAAAATATTTGAATAAATGTTTAAATGTAAACTGAGAAATAAAAATATGTATAGAATAATTTTATGTGTGTGTGCACACACACACATTTGTGCCTAATGATAGACATCTCTAGGGTGGGGTGGGAGGAGAAAAAAAAGAGAAATTTACATGACAATTTTGTTGTATATTTGAAAGGAATAGTCAATTGTATACAATAGATTTGCAGTTTCATATGCAATCATCTTTTTTTTTTTATCATACAGGGTATCCCTAAAGTCTGGACACATAGGAAATCTTATTAACTATGCATATTTTCAAAAAATGAAATGAATGAAACTTTCAACAACATTTTATTTAATTAGCATAAGTTTTACCCATGACAATTTCATATGGAATAAAAGCTTTCATTAGCTATTGGGGACCATTTTCCATATTAATGAGATTAATTTAATTAATGAGATTTTCTATGTGTCTCATGTCTTCATATGAAATCTCATTTATGCTTATTTTATTCAATAAATTAAAAATAAGATAAAAAAGCCCTCCCTACCTGGTCCCTTCCTACCGTTCCATGTAAGTCTTCTTATACTTTACTCACCATCTCATACTCTGTTATCTATCAGGAGTGGTCGATTTACTGTTATTCCTTGCATATGACACTATTTCCCAGTTCTGTGCCTTTTCAGTTGCTACTCATCATGCTTGGAATCTTCTGTCTCCTAGCCTCTGGGCCTGGTTTTCCAGGCTTCCTTTAAGCCTCAGTTTAAATGCTGCCTTCTAAATGAGGCTTCACTTCTACTCCCCTTGGCTAGAACCTTCCCTTTTAAGAGCACCTCCCAATGAAGATTTTCATTTTATTTTCACCATTAGATTCTGAGCTCCCTGAGGGCAGGGATTATATTTTAGTCTTCCTTTGTATATCTGGTGTTTGGCACATAATAAGTGCTTATTTAATAATTGTTGCCTGACTTACTGACCAAGCTAGAAACCTGGACAGAGGATATATCCTGATTAGAATAAAAGTAGCATTTGGAGATGAAGGGCATTAATCTTTTAAAGGTTCCTTTTACTTCACTCTCTTTCCCATTTGGAAAAGAAACACTTTTATTCTGTTCTCCTTTTGGACTTTCCCCCTTCCTTTTTCTAGCAGGCAAAGGAGAATTCCTTGGCTCTTAAAAGTTTCACTAGCTAGTCTTCAGAAAGCAATTAATTAATCATCGGTATTCATCTTTTTTTTAAAGAAATATTTGTGTATCTCATTTCTGTATACTAAGGATAATGTTACAGATCCATAGAAGTCATTTTAATGGATTTCTCTGTACTTAGTTGGAAATTTTCCCAGTACTCTGTGTGTTTGTTAGTTAACTTTGAGTCATGCTGCCCCTTGCTGGGAAAAAAAAAATTCTTAAGTCAAAAGAGTCTTGGCCTTTACAAAAATGTGAGTTGTGTCCTTAATAAATGGAACTAGAGAGAACTATGTGAGTCAATGGATGGAGGACTGGGCCTGGATTCAGGAAGATCTAAGTTCAAATTTGACCACAGACATTTACTAGCTGTGTGACCCTGGGTAAGTCACAAAGCTCAGCTTCCTCACTTGTTAAAGGGGAAATCATAATTGCTCCTATGTCCCACAATTGTTGTAAGGAATAAATGATATAACATCTGTAAAGCTCTTTGGAAACCTTAAAGTGCTGTGTAAATGCTAATTATCTTTATCATTGTTGTTAATGAGTCTTTATCCCTAAAATATTTTGAATACTGGAGCATTTATTTTCCATCGATGCTCTTCACCATAGGCTTCATGATACTGAATTATGCTATGGAAAAAAGGGAAAGTCACATAATGTTGCTATCTTTGGACCAATATCTCATTGCTGAAAGGCCATATCAAGTCACAGCCAAAGGACTGGCTTTGGATTTGAAAAGATTTAAATCTTTTATCTATATTGATGGTGTATGACTACAGGCAAGTCACTGAGCCTGTAATTGCTGCAAAACACTCTTTAAAAACATAAGGAAGATATGAATTACTGATAAGGGATGGGCAGGGGGTGGTAAGGAGTAAGGAACTTCCATGCTGCCAGCTAACAACAATGAAACTGGAAGTACAAGCCAAAAATAAATCGTTATTTTATTAGTGTATATTATAATCTGATATCCTTCATAATTACTAAAAAAGTCACATTACTTAAATCATTGCTTCAGTCACTGTAATTTATTTAAATATGGTCAATTCCTCTATGAAGAAGTATGATATTCTTCTCAAAAAAATGAATAAAAATATTTTACTTCAATTTATTTATATTGCACAAAGGATTTTAATATGGAAAAATACCAATTCATCCATGACATTCTTTGATAAAAGAATAGGGCCCCAGATATGGCTGTCACTACTGGATTCAACCATAGTGCAACATGCTAAGAGCAGACTCTCTGCAATCAGGCTTACCGTGAATCAAAAAGCTCATTAAAAGAGATGCAAGGAAGGGGTGGCTAGGTGATGCAGTGAATAGAGCACCAGCCCTGGAGTCAGGAGGACCCGAGTTCAAATCCAGCCTCAGACACTTAACACAAAAACTAGCCATGTGGCCTTGGGCAAGTCATTTAACCCCAATAGCCCTCCAAAAAGCAGAGAGAGAGGCAAGGCCCATGGGCTACAAAGAGAAGGGGAGGGGTCCATCCTCCTCCTAACTGCCCATGTGCCCCCATCAGTGGTGCTGGGTAGCTATGACTGAAGGTCACTAACCTCCCTTGAACACTATGGGAAGAAATCAAAGTGTTCTAAAGTTGTCACCATCTTTATAATTTTAGTCTGGAAAGCATAGCAGTCCAACAACAGAGAGAGGTAATATAATTAGGGGAAGTTCATTTCACTGCAGTGTTTTCTGAAAACTAACTGTTGGATAAATGTGCATGGAGGTGACCATTCAATCTCAGTCATCCATCATCCTTTGGGTGAAGCATTTTTCTAGTAAGCCAAAACAAAACAAAACAAAAAAGTGAAAAGAAAAAGAGAGATGGGGAGGAAAAAGAGTTACAATGGTTTCCATTTAAAATCTGTTATTTTAAGCTTGCTATATTTTTACAAGCTTTGTAGCAGTGACAGTTTGAGTTGATACAATTTATCCAAAAGCCTTCTCTGTATGTTACTGCCATCTAGTGGGTGAATGATTCAGGACTTTCCCCAGAAACAACAATCTAAACTCTTAATACTCACACTATGTTGGATTCGGTGAGTATGTTAACTTAGTAAAGTGTGCCCAGCCTTTTTAGGTTCCCTGGCTTGAACAAATATATCCTATTTGTTGAAAGTATCATATTTGGCATTTTATGTTATACATATTTAGCCTGAAATCTATTGGAAAATGACCTCTGCCTCCTGCCATGAACTACCAAAGATAAAGACAAAGAAAAGAAGGGTAATTTCTTGGCATCACAGATTAGAGCTGGAAGGTGTATATATATGTGTGTGTGTGTGTGTGTGTGTGTGTGTGTATATATATATATATATATATTTTTTTTTTTTTTTTTTTTTAAGCAATCGGGGTTAAGTAACTTGCTCAAGGTTACATGGCCAGTTTTTCCTGGGTGTGGTGCTGAGTATCTGAGCCCGGATTTGATCCAGGTCGTCCCAACACTGGAGCCAGTGCTCTTACTTGCTGAGCCACCTGGCCACCCCTAAGCAATTGCGGTTAAGTAACTTGCTCAAGTTTACACGGCCAGGTGTTTCTAGGTGGGTGCTAAGTGTCTGAGCCCGGATTCCATCCCCAGGTCATCCCGACACTGGAGCCGGTACTCTTACTCGCTGTGCTACCTGGCCGCCCCTGGAAGGTATATTAAAAGTCACTAGTACAATCTCTAGATCTTAAAGAAAAGGACATTGAAGTAGAGATAGTAAGTGACAGATTTAGGATTTGGAATCCTGGTTCTCTTTTCCATGTTTTAATTCTCCAAGTGATCACCTAGGAGAAAAAAAATATTTTAGCCCTCAGCATGTGCTCTTGTGCTACTTCACCACATCTAGGATTGACACCAACACACAGGAGGTGGGAGGAAAGATTCTGTCCCAAAAAGGCATTCTCCTTTCTTTCCTTCATTTTTTCGTTGCTTTTAAGTTTCATTGGCCTATGATTTCTCAAAACATTTTTTAAACACTCATCAGTTCAATAAGCCAGAGTCTGATAGTCCAGAGACCATAAAATACTTGGGAAGAAAACTTCCTTTATAGCAAAATCTGCTAGGAAAACTGGAAAGGAGCTTGGCAGAAATTAGATTTAGACCAATATCTTGCACCATTTGGCACAATAAACTCAAAATAAATATATGACAACCTGTATATAAAAAGTCATGGCATTAAAAAATTAAAAGAGAATGAGATCAAGTCTTTCATGGTTATGATGAGGGAGAGAATTCTTTTTTTTTTTTTTAAGCAATTGGGGTTAAGTAACTTGCTCAAGGTTACAGGGCCAGTTATTTCTGGGTGTGGTGCTGATTATCTGAGACGGGATCTGATCCAGGTCATCCGGACACTGGAGACCATGCTCTTACTCGCACCTGGCCGCCCCTGAGGGAGAGAATTCTTAAGTAAATGAGAGAGAGTGGAGAGCAAAAAGTATGAAATCAATGATTCTGATAATGAAATTGAAAAGCTTTTGCACAAACTAAATCATTGCAGTAAGCCAGTCCTTTAATTCCACCCTAATTGATTCTTATCTCATTATCCACAGAAGCTATTTTAAACCCTCTCTTCCTTCTTCAAATCCCCCATCTTTCCTCCCCATCCCACCCCCAGGATCTTTATTTTTACTTTGAAAACAAAATTAAGGCCATTCATGGAGATCCATTTTTTTTTCTTTTTCTTTTTATTTCAAAACTCCTATATATCATTTCCCTCTCTCTAACCCTTTCTCCCAATGTCTGATAAAGTCAAAGGTCTCTGTCTTTCTAAGGTCATACTCTCTCTACACATACCCCAGATCTTACTCACCCTGTCTTCTTCTGTAGATTACAACATCAGTCATTATCCCCTCAAAATGTGATCCTAGAACACTTCTCCCTTTCTCAACGAAAATCTTTGAGAAAGTATTCCATACCTGCTGCCTCTATATTCTTTTTTCATCTCTCAATTCTTTGCTCTCTGGCTTCTGACCTCATTAGCCAACCACAATGGCTCTCAAAAAATTGCCAATGGTCTCTCAGGTATGAAATCTGATGACTTTCCCTCGTCCTTGATCTTTCTGACCTATTGGCTGCATTGGACACTATTGACCTTCGTCTTCTATCTGGGTTTTCATATTGTTCTCTTCCTACTTTGCCTTCTTTGTATCCAATTGTGAGGTAATATGGGAGTGAAGGTATTAGGAATTTAGCCCCTCACAGACTAGTCCCAACCTAGTTTCCAGCCTCATCATATATCTCCTTCCCCCATTCTGACAAATGGCCTTCTTTCTATTCCTCACACAGGCTGCTCCCATTTCCCATATCCATGCCTTTGGACTGGACTTCCTTCAGTGCCTGGAATGGACTCCTTCCTTACCTCTGTTTCATTGAGTTCTTCTCCTCCTTTAAGATGTAGCCCAAGCACCATCTTCATCATGAACATTTTCCTAATCTTACCAACTTCTAGTGCATTCCCTTCCACAACACCACAACACCTTGTATTTAATTAGTTTATATATGTGTAAATACATATATATATGCAGATAGGTATATATGTAAATATATATATATATATATATATATACACACACACATACCCAATCAATATTTATTAAGCACCTACTATGTGCCAGGCACTGTGCTATGTGATGGAGAAACAATTAATAAAAAGAAAGGTCAGTCTTGTCCTCAAGGAGCTTACAGTCTAAAAAGGGAGAAAGCATAAAAAAGGAGACAAAGAAGAGGGGGAGGGGTGGGACACCAGGTATACCTGTGGTAGGAACATCTTGTTCTGTGGAGTTAAAATCAGGAAGAGCAGCAGATACAAAATAAAGTGAAGTGAAAGGCCAGTTTCTTCCCTTTATAAAGAATGATGTGAAGGGGAATTTGGTCGTCTACCCTCCAGTTAGAGGGGAGAGGAGGCTGAGGAAGGTGATGTCAAGCAAGGTTTGCGTTAGCAGTAGGATAGTAAGTTTAGGAGTGATAATCTCACCCTGGAAGGGGAATTTTGTTAAAATTGAGTTAAAGTTAGGAAGCAGGAGATGCAAAATGGAATAAACAAACACATATACACATACATCTACATGTGTATGCACGTATTAACTTCATTTGCATTAGTTTTATATGTATTTATTGACTCAATAGAATATAAGCTAATTATAAATAAATATTTCACTATTTTAATATATGTAACTCTATCATCTAGCAGTGCTAGCACATAGCAGAATATGTTTGTACATATATATGCATGTCTATGTCTATATGTGTGTATATACATGTATATATGTGTATGTGTGTATGTATTGGATAAAAAAGGAAATTACCAGTTTAGATAGATAGATAGATAGATACATACATACATATAACATTTCTGGTAAAGATCTGATATCTAATAGAGAGAGGAAGTTAATACAAATATTTAAGACCAAATGTCATTCTCAAATGAATAAACACTCAAAAGAGAACAAAAGGTTCTCAAAGGAAGAATAGAAACTATTAACAACCACATCAATGGGGATATGCTGGTCATAATATGTGTAACAACCAGGTATCAGAAAAATTCATCAATTGATTGATTAAATGGATAAATGAATGAATGGAATTAATCTGCATTATTAACATTGTGTCCATCAGTTATGTCCAGACAATCAATTAAACAATAAGTCAAACTCTGATTTGTAGTTTTTGCTCATTTTCAAGGTGTAAATGCTTAGACTAAAATTTAAACAATTGACTCAGGGAGCCTGTTCAAGCTGACACACCCCTGCATATGAAAAATTGCTTTAAATGACTAATAATTTAAGAAATTACAAAGCAAAATAACTCCAGTGATTCACCTTGTATCAAGTGTTAGAGGCAGGCTTAAGACCAACACCTTGTTTAGGTTCAATGTTGGGATGAAATGAGGCACTCGCATGTTATTAGGTAGCAAAAGGAGGTTCACTTTGCCCTAACACAGAAAGCATATACAATAAGGGTACTGTGTCAAATAACTTCTCTGGACCAGTACCACCAACGCCAATACCCTGATCCCCAACCTGCCATGAAAACTTTTTCTCCATGTAGAACCTTGTCAGATCAACAAAGAAGGATATGTTGACTGAAGAGATCTTTCAAACTTCAAGTCAGAAAAGCCCCCACAGTATATATGAGTACTTTTTTAAAAAATTGTTTAGATGACCAGGGAGCTGTGTCTAGGAAACAGGATCGGATCAAGTACTGAGGCTCCTTTGTTCTCTTTTAAGAAAAACTAATCCCAGGGGCGGCTAGGTGGCACAGTGAATAGATCACTGGCCCTGGAGTCAGGGGGAACTGAGTTCAAATCTGACCTCAGACACAACACTTACTAGCTGTGTTACCTTGGGCAAGTCCCTTAACCCCAATTGCCCTACAAAAAGAAAAACTAATCCTTGCTTTCAGAAACCAGAGAATTCTGCTTCCTGCAATCATGTCTAAATATTCTCTACCCTTAAAAAAGAAAAGTAAAATTCTTTCCTAGACCCAATCATCCTCCATTATGTTATATCTCTCCTCCCATTATCAGCCAAACTTCTAGAGGGGAAAACAAAAGTTGTCTACATTCATTCCTTTCCTATCACTCACTCCTCAACCTTTTGCAATCTGGTTTCCAACCTAGTCATGCAACTGAAACTTCTGCCTTTGGAATGATCTCATAATTGCCCATTTTATGACCTTTCCTTAGTCCTCATCTTTCTTGATGTCTCTGCTTCAGTTGACCCTAGCAACCACCATCACATCCAGTATAGCCTTTCCTTTCTGGGTTTTTGTGACCTTGCATGCTTTGATTCTTCTCCTAACTATCTGATTAGTCCTTCTCAGTCTCTTTTGCTGGCTCTTGAACCAACTCTCTAACTGGAGCTGTGGTCAAGTCCCTGCCTCGAGCACTTTTTTCTCCTCTCTCTACACTGTCTCTCAGTGACTTGATTAGGTCCATTCAGTCTAATTATTATCTGTATACATATGACTCACAAAATCTATATATAGAACCCAGTCTCTTTCCTCAGATCTAGGAAGGCATTACCAGCTGTATACTGTACATTTTTAAATTTGCTGCCAAATCTTGTCATTATCTTGGCTATCTTCATGACAGCTTTCTCATTCCTCCCCTTGTCTCCATTTACCTAGCCCAGGAGTGGGGAACCTGTGGCCTTGAAGCCACATGTGGCCCTCTAGGTCTTCAGGTGCAACTCTTTGACTTGCACACAGGACCCTCTAGTTCCTCAAGGGTGGCCCTTTGACTGAATTCTGAATCCTAGAGCCCCACATGTGGCCTTGAGCTGCAGGTTCCCCACCCCTGACCTAGTTAATACCCCAGGTTAGACTGTCATCACCTCTTTCTTGATCTATGGCCCTCATCTTCTGCTGGTCTCCTTGGTCCAAGTCTTCACCTACTCCATTCCATCTTCCACACAGTGTTTCCTGTAGTGTGGGTCTTACTTTGTCACCGCTTACCCCATTCAATATGCTGCAGTGGGTCAGTATTATTTCTAGAATTGGCCATGAGGTCCTTTGGTATTTAAAGCTCTTCCCAGCCTGGACCCTCCTGGCCCTTTTTGTAATTTTATATTTTATTTCCTTCTGCACACTCTACAATCTAGCTGTTCTGGATTATGGCTGTTGCTCACATACAATAACCCATTTCCCACCTCCAGGCATGTGAACTCATTATCCCTTGTATTGATCTGCTCTTCCTTTCACCTTTACCTCTTAGAATTCCCTGGAATCTTCCAGGATTCAGCTTAAAGACCACCTTTGGGAGAGGCATATCCTAGATCCTCTAGCTTTTAGACCCTTCCTTCTAAATTTACCTTCCATCTACTCTGTGGGTACCCTGCCTCTGTTTATTTGCTTACAAGTTCTCTCCAGGAGAATGTAATTTCCTTGAAACCAGGGACTGTTTTGTCTTTTTGTGGATTTAGAGTATTTGCATAGTGCCTGATATATTGCAAACCCTTACAAAATGATTGACTAGTTAGATATTGCCCTTTGGCTCTATAAAAAGGTCGAATATTTGCTTGCTGAGATTTCTGGACTGTTTTGCTTCTTTGTTGTGGTCATATTGCTTTCCAGTACTTAAATTTCCCTAGAAAATGGTGTTAATCTAGGTTTTCTTTATTCTTTTCATATATTTCTCTTTTGTAGTTGCATATCTCCTCCCCATCTCTTATTCTTTCTTTGTATTTGTTATTTATATATTGTTTCCCTTTTGTTCTGGTGAATTTTAGTGTCTAGAACCCTGAGTTTATTTTTTTTTTTTGGCAAGGCAGTTGGGGTAAGTGACTTACCCCGGGTCACTCAGATTTTAAGTGTCAAATGTCTGAGGTTGGCTTTGAACTCAGGTCCTCCTTACTCCAGGGCCAGTGCTCTAACCACTACACCACCTAGCTGCTCCAGAATCCATTCTTGACAAAGGTATTCACGGTACTAAGGGGCAAAGTTTTGCTGGCATCCAGACATCCTTAGCCTCTCTTTAAAAAAAGAATTCTAAGCTATATATTTTTTTCTATTTTTATGCTAACATCCATCTCTATGGAGCATTTATTACATGCAAGCATGCTCTGGCAGCACTACATACTTCTATTCCATTTATAAATCACTGAATACCTTTCAGGATGCCAAGCTTACTTGTCCTTTTTACCATCATATTTTCTCTCTGTCATTTTATGTTTTCTTTTCAAATGCAAGAGTGGGGTGCTTGATAGTAGAATGATCCCTGGCCTTACAGTCACATGACCTGGGTTCAGCTACAGTGTACTACCACAAAGAGGGCCAATTCAAGTCATCCATAAATGCAAAACTCATTTTAGATGGACCACTATTAAGCTGGGATCTAAATTGCTTACCAATTCTCTACAGGCCTCCTGCTCTATGCTTCAGGGTTTCAATATCCCTCTAACCTTGGTCCAATTCTTTAACATCTTGCTTCTTGGGTTTCAAGTCAGGGGTCCTTTGTTTGTGTTTCGAGGTGTTTCGAGCTTTTCATAATCTGGCCCTTTTCTTCTCTCCCAGTCCTCTCACACTTTACTGCCCTTCATACACTCTAAGGACCATTAATGCTAACCTAGCCATTTCCCTTCCCTGTTCCTTTGGACTGACAAGTTTGTTCCCCATGATGAGAATGTTCCTCTCTCCTCACTTCTGCCTCTTAGAATACTTTATTTCCTGTAAGACAATCAATTAATATGTACCAGGCATTGTGCTAAGTACTGGGATACAAAAAGAGGCAAAAGAGAGTCCCTGCCCTCAAGGAGCTTACAATCTAATGGAAGAGACAGTGTGCAAACCAATATATATGAAACAATATATATGTGAAATAATTAACAGAGGGAAGGCATTAAATTAAAGGGGTTTGGATTAAATTAAATTAAAAAGTGTTGGCAAAGTCTTCCTATAGAAGATGGGATTTTAGCTGAGATCCCAATGAAGCCAATGAAGTCAATAGTCAGTGGAGGAAGGAAAGCCTTCAGGCATGAGAGATAGCCAGAAGGAATGCCTAGAGCTAAGGTTTTCCTCAATCCCCCCAGCTGCCAGACTTTTTTTCTTTCTCCATGCATGTATCTTGGATATGCTATTTATTTACATGTTAAAGCCCCAATTAAAATGTAAGTAGCCTGAGGGTGGGGACTGTTGTTGCCTTCACTTAGATAGTGTCTGACATATAGTAGCAGCAAGCACCCTAGCATATCCAGGATGGCTGCCAACATAGGTTCTTAGATCTGCTTTTCTAAAGGAAAGCAACTCAAAATGGGTTAATAATCTTGCTTTAATCAAACATATGTCTTTTACCTAGTTTAGGGGGGAAGTCAGCACCCCAAACTTCAGAGAATACAAACAAGTTAAAAGTAGACAACAAATACAGAGAAACATCAGCAGACGGGCTTCCAACTGTCTGACCATTACATCCATACCTAGTCAGTTACCACACAGGGAAGGACCAACATCTGGGTTTTCAAAGCCAGGGGACTCAACAGCTTCCCAGAGTCTCATCTGGTAACATCACACAATTCTGCTCAAAGTGAGCACCAAAACAAAATCTCACATCAGGGTATATATAGACTTCTCCTGGCTCAGAAAATGTCACAACACTCTTGACCCACTGCACAACCACAAAGTATCAAGGTGTGGGATTTCCTGAAAAACAAGCCTCCTGCCACAGGCTCCATGTGACCACATACAGCAGAGTATATTTTCAAATCAAGGAAGGTCCTCAGAATCACTTAAGCCTATCAATGGGCCTCGGGTCAGAGAAGATCTTAAATTCCCATTCCTTAACACATATACAAGGCCTCTTGTTTCAACCCCATGTCAGAGGCAGAAATCCATTTCCATTGTTTTCACCTTACTGTGCTAAAATATTCACATTCTCTGAATTTTAGGTGCCAACTATCTGTGTAAAAGGAACTTACAATTGACCACCAACTTGCCTCCCCTAACTTCAACACCATATACCACAAGGAGACTTTCCAATTAGCAGCTATGTGGTTCAGGCCAGGGGTGGGCAACTAAGGGAAATTTGAGGTAAGACTTCTCCACTGTTGGCACCATTAGTTCCTAAAGCTTGAGTACTTTTCCTCTCAAAACCTCAACTTTCAGGGGCGGCTAGGTGGCGCAGTGACAGCCCTAGAGTCAGGAGGACCCTAGTTCCCTTCCGGCCTCAAACACTTAACACCCACACAAAAAAACTAGCCATGTAACCTTGGACAAGTTACTTAACCCCGATTGCCCTTCAAAAGGAAAAAAAAAAAAACCTCAACTTTCTCATCTTTAAAATGAGACTGACAGTATCATTGCTTATCTCAAAGGATCAGCATGAAGATCAAATGAAATAATGCATGGGAAAGTACTTGGAAATAAAAAATGTTATAGAGACTAGTCCATGGGGATGACTATTAATTCTAAAATAACATTGGTACCTTGTATTTTCCAATGCATGCCACTCCTACAGTATTTATTCAGAATTTGCTTTTTAATAATGACAGCTTGCCTCTCTCTATATATAGTTTACCAAGTTTTCTACATGCTTTTAGATGCCCCTTTTACCAACTATGTAGGATAAGCAAAGTAGATAGTCTCATCACCTTTACAGATAATAAAAGTATCCATTTAGAACAAGGAGGGATGTAGGAAGGCATCTGTTCCAATCTCCCTCATTTTAAATAAGAAAATTTAAACTCCTAAGAGTTAAAGGACCTGGAAAGGCTTCAAAAGGAGAAATAGGATTTAGGAACTGAAGTTCAGAAGAGCCAATATTTTATCTAAGGTCATGTAGTTAAAAAGTGACAGAGCTGAATACGTAATACATTAAAACTCCTCACTACCATTATCATCAAAGCACAGTAACAGCTAAGTAACAAATTCATGAGTTTGTTGTTTTTCTTTAAGTTCTTTTTTTTTTTTTGCTTTTTGGAGGGCAACTTGGACTTGCCCAAGGTCACTCAGCTAGTTAGTGTGTGTGTGCATGTGTGTGTGTTAAGTGTCTGAGGCCGGATCCAAACCCAGTTCCTCCTGACTCCAGCCCCAACACTCTATTCACTGAGCCTCTTTAAGTACTCTTAAAAATAATCCTTCCATCTTCCTTATGGCAGTATGATTGTATAATGGGGATATTCACTTCCTTATGAGCCATGGCTACATGGCATAATACAATAGTAATTCCTCAGGAATGTTAATACTTTGAATCTGAATGAGGTCTTGTGAATTTCAAAGAGATTTCATGTACATCATCTCATTTAATCTGTATAGTTTCTACTAACACAATTTCTCCAGTACCTTACGGTACCACATTACATATACTGGGTTTCCCAGAATTCCCAGAATTACTCTGGTGAAATATGAATCATCACAAGTCTGAAAACCTAAAAACCTGAAGAGCTTTGGTCAGGGGCTCATAATTCTCTGTCTAGATTTGACATTCAAAGTCTAGTCTAGTTAAATTCAAAAGAATTTATCATCATTCAAATGGTTATGGGATGAAGACCAGATCAACTCTGACCATCAACTTAGATAAGGAATATGATCTATGCCAGTTGAAGAAGGACCCACAGCAAAATAATTACAGATGATGGTCAGTCATTTTGACTTTTGTCTTACCATGACACTACAATGACTCTGGAGTATGAAGCACAGGTCTGCCTCCCTTAAAATCTAATTCACAAGCAAGTCAAAACATCACCCTCATGATGTCACTGGTCCCCTTTGAGAAGGATGAATAACCATTACAGACAATTGAAGTATTAGGCTTTAATCTTCCCAAGATTCCTTGGAGGGAATTACAAAACTCACTAAGCAAGAATGAGAAACGAAATGAGTTCACTTTCAAATACTTAGAACACTTTTAAGCTACTTTTAATTGTGAGGGTTTTTTTGGAGGGGGGCAGTGTTGGGGGAAGGTCTGCAGACAACACTGTATGTATTCTTTATTGAGACTCCTTTGATGACCTAAAGGTGTAATATTCCACTTAACAGTCAAGCATGCCCTCCTTCTTGCTGAAAAGTAATAGTCCACTTTGAAAGTAGAGATTTATACCACAGAGTCTTCATTTAAACCTTATGTAAAGAAATAAAATCTTTATGTCCACACATTCTTGAGCTCCTAGCTTCATGCCTTTATAGTGTGTTACATTTCCCAGTTTTCCAATATTTAATGATTTACAACCTCTTCTCCAGATTCAGGTAGTAAAAGGTTAGAAAGCTGAAAGGTTGAACCTGACAGAGGACTGCAAAAATGCATGTTAATTAGGAGTCCAGGATCCAAATCACTACCTTGTCCAGTTCTATCCAGAAGGCACTCACTGAAACCCTTCTGAGAAAAATGAGTCATCTGATTTTTTACACCAAACATGAATTATATGATATTTTTGCATGCTCAGAAATTGTTTTTTAAAAGTGGCTGTTTGATGATGAGCCAAGAATTCCTTCATCATCATCTAGTGAATTCTTCATTTGAATGAAGGGAAGGAAAACTAAAAGTGCGGAAAGCTAAGACAAAACTTCAGTTTTGGAAGATAGCAGAAAACACGAATGGAAAAAAGAAATATATTAACTTGGAATTCTTTCATTTGCAGTCAGAGGATTAAGAGAAGGAAGGTATTTTAGAGATCATCTGGCCTAATATTTTGCAAAGGACGCTGAGGCCCTGAAAAGTGACCCAATATCAGTCAATATGCATTTATTAAGCACTTAGTCCATACTAAGTCATTCCATTTTTCATTAAAGTAGGGATAGAATGTGAACTAAGCAGCTCCTGTAGTATCAAAGTCAATGTCCTTTCCCTTGTCCATTAGCCTGCTCTTTAGATAATAGCTTTGATGGAACTAGAAAGTTGTTTCAGGGAAATGAATTCATGGTTAAGCAGGTTAACAGTCCAATGGGTTGGAGGGCTAAAGAAGTGGTGGTGATATAAAAATAGGCATTTACATGAACAACTTAACTTGGAAGAAGCTAATCAAATGCAACTGAGGGGGATGAACAATGGTTAGTGGGATGATTATTGCAATGTCAATTTAAGTTTGATATAAGAGAGAAAAACTTCCTAACAGTTACGGTTGTTGAAATATGGATGATATGTCAGGAGTTAGTAGGTGACCCCTCATGAGACATCCTCAAGGAGAGAATGTCCACCTCTTAGGCATCCTATGCTGAGCTACCCTTTGGGGATACATTTTTACTAGATGGCTGCTGAAATCTCTTCTAAATTGGAAAGTGGATGGTGCTGAGGTGACAAACATGTTGTAGTGTATTCTTAAAAGAATTAAGACTTGGGGCAGCTAGGTGACACAGTGAATAGAGCACCAGCCCTGGGTCAGGAGGACCTGAGCTCCAGTCCAGCCTCAGACACTTAACACTTACTAGCCATGTGACCTTGGGCAAGTCACTTAACCCCAATTGCCCTGCCTTCCCCCCTACCAAAAAAAAAATAAGACTCACACTACCTCCAAATCAAGCAAGGGCATTTATTTGGGGTGACACTCCCAGTGGGCCCTATTCTTTAAAAGACATAAGCACATCACTGGAATGAAGTATGGGGTTTATGTAGAGCACAAAGTACTAACAAGCTTCCTAAATCTGGTCCAAACCACAATCACCTGGTAATGGAAACATACACAATTGTTGCTAACATTATCATCCCCATGAGATGGCCCAGAGAAATGATCATCAAACTTGGATTCAGGAAGATCTGAGTATGAATGCTTCCTCAAACACTAACTCTGACCTTGGCCAAAGTTGCTTCACCATTTGCCTCAATTTCCTCACCTGTAGAAGTTGGGATAATAATAACACTTGTCACTCAAGCTCATCATTAGATCAAATGAGACATTTGTACAACACGTTTAAGCTTAAAACTATATAAAAGTTTCTATTATGATTAGTCAGCTATTCTGAGATTCAAACAATGTCCAATCTTCCCATGGTATGGATGTTCTCTAATTGCTCAGCTGATTTTATGCTCTTCTCCTATACCCCAAAGTCCTTGTCTTAATTCTAAAAGTACAACTACTTTTCCCTTTTCCCCAGTCCATTCCTATCAGCCTTGTGGAATAGTACTCATGGTTAGAAGGTATCTGACAAGAGAGAGCATAGAAGCCCAGAGAGTTAAGTGTCACCCAGGTGAGTGGTAGAGCCTGAATTTGAACCCAGATTTTGATTTCAGATATAGTGATCTTTCTACTGGAGATAAAACCCACATCACATCTATATGATATGATGAACTCACTTAAAAAAAATTTTTAAGACAATAGACAAAATTTATTCATTACGCTCCCTCGAAATAACTTAGTAATTTAGCTCTCTATGTGTGAGACCTGCATAGCACTTAACAAGTCTGAGGGTTGAAATATTCTATAAAAAGAAAACAAGAGTGCTTAAGCAGCACATAGAGTTTTAACTGAAATAATATAGGGAAGATTTGCATGGTCCTTGGACAACAAGGACATACAGAAACATAAAAATGAATAAAATGACCTATAAGATGACAAATTAGTCACTTTCTATAAACCCTTTCAACCTTCCAACTACCCTAAAAAGTTATATTTCAGATATAGAGTAATTTAAGTGAAATTCTGAGGAGAAGATGAGATCCCCCACAAACATTTCTCAACCCTTATGAAATATCACTGGAAAACTCTAATCTTCAGAGTGTTCTAACTTCACTGTAACCACAAGGAAACTTTTAGACTTGTGCCTAGGGCCTGTCTTGTAGTAACTCTAACCAAATTTCTTCTTCTCCTCCTATCCCTTAAGAAGTGTCAGATGGGGCTTATGCCCAGTTAAGCAAAGGAAAGGAGACGAGGGAAAGGGTGCCTCAAGCAGGATTCTAATGTAGGTGACTATGGTGGACCTGGAAAGTAGGGACAGAAACATAGCTGAGGTTACTCCTAGCTACTTATACATTCTTCAGGTCAGTGACAGAGGCAGGGAAATCATATGTTATATAACTGAGGAGGCTGAGGCAGCCCTAAATCCAAGCCTCAGGGGATTGTTCACCAGCAAAGCAAGAAGGTCCAAAAAGTAAAAGAGTGACCAAGAACTTAAAAAAAAATCTGAAGACAACAATGTTAAGAAAGTAATTATTGAGGAAAGTCCGATCCACAATTACATAAATCAACAAAAATGACCCTAAAAAAGAAGCTAAAAAGTACTAAAACTACAAAGGGAATATGAAACTCTCCTAGCGAATGTTATAAAGGAAAGTAAGTCTGATGAGATGCAGAATCCTATGAACTCTCAAGAAATCATGGAACACCAACAAAAAGTTTCAGAATGTCTCAAAAAGAGAAATCAAATTAAGGAAGAAAATAAGAATGCATATGGGTCAAAAATTAAGAGCACTCAGTACAGAGCTTAACAAAAATAGCAGAATAGGAAAAATGGAACACATGGTGAAGAATATCCACATAACAGAGATCAGCAAATGTGAAACACCAATATATACTGAAAATGGAAAAGAAAACTTGCCAGAAAAGAATCGAAAAGGCAACAAAGTTAAAAGGACACAGATACTTTCTAAAACAAAACAACTTATGTTGAAAACTATACATATACAGAGAGAGGGACAGAGAGACTCATAAAGATGACAGGTCTCTTGGAAACAAACACACACACAAACACACATACACAAGGCAAATCAAAAAATTGCATTACAAGAAAAAAGACAAGAAAACTTGTTAGAACTTCTGAATACAAAGACAGCACAATCACAGATTGCTACCAAAGAAATAATATATACATCAAACTTGAAGACACATAGTGGCCAACTGCTCCCTTTTTCACTAACAAAGCCCCCTACCTGGTTAAAGTACTTATCAACTCTTGCCTAAACTATTGCAAAAACCTCCAAACTGGTATTCCAATCTCAAGTAGTTACAATTATAAATCCATCCTTCACACAGCTGCCAAAGAGATTTTCCTAAAGTTCGAATCTCATAATGTCCCTTCTTTATTCAAATTACAGTTACCTCCTATTAGCTCAAAGATAATTTTTTATTTAATCTGTATTTCATTCTTTTAGAATTCCAATATATTGAATATAATTGAATGTAATGTGAAATAATTTTGGACTATGGTGGACTTCACCACCCATAGTGATCTTCAAAATCCTCCCCAACAGTGGTAAACATCTTTGACAAACATGCATCTCCTTTTAGATTCCCTGCCTAAAGTTAATGATCAGAAGATCATTGAATAGAGTTACTTCCATTGTTAAATTTTTCAAGGGATCCTAAATGATTTTGACGTATGCTTGAGACACCCTATTGGAAGACAACCTTTAAGATAATATTTTGCTCTACAAAATCAAATATTTTTTTTTCATGAAAAGCACAGTGGGTTCTTATATTCTCTAAATGTTTTAGGCAAATAAGAAATGGTAACGATGTGATCCATTATTGAATGTCACTTATGAACATCTCTTTTCCCCTTAATATTGCCTATACTGGAACCAGTTAGTTTGGGAGTAGAGATGAGGTTAATGAGAGGAAAGGATAGAAGAGGACTCTAGGGATAGGAGTTTCCATAGAAATGTATTAAGTAAGTAAATGTTTGTCATTGCACTGGATAATGAATACTTCAATTTTGGAAATACTGAGTTTGCCATTTTGACTCACATGGATGCTGCCTATTCTCTTCTAGTGATAAAGAATAAACTTATAGTCAACCCTGTACTAATTCAGATAACATCTCCATCATTGCTCCATTCTCCATTTACATTTTGTATAGTCTTGAAAACAATACCAACCATGATCCAGTGTTAAGTTTGTGATACATATGAATATTCCTTCTTCTCACAATTATGGTATAAGATAAAGGTGACCCAGGACAAAATGTCAAAGACAACAGGATTATATTACAGCTCTCAGTCTTGGCCAGTCTTTCTCCAGCAGGAACGAGATTGTAGGAATTACCCAAGGTTAATGATTAGTAACACAAGAGCATCAGAAGACCAGACTTTGGTCTTCTTGAATCCTGACTCATTCAAAAGGAAAATGAGGGCAGAGAAGGAGTTACAGATAGGAAATGGGGTAAAAGACTGACAATTAAGATGAGGGGTAAATAATGGATTTGGGAAGAGTGGTATCAGCAAGAGGTAAGATAATATGACATATTGGTTAGAAAACGGTATTTTAAGGTTCAATATCTTCAAAGTAGGAGGTGCTGAGGACACCTAAGATATGGAAATACATACTAAGACCAGGCTGTCCACTTTGGCAATTAATTCCAACAGTAAAAGGAATTGAAGATCTCAAAGAAATCATTCTGAGTATAGAATTTTTATACAGCCTCCTGGTTCAATCTATCCATATGAACAGGGATAATAAATATTTACTTAAATATTTTCCTTGGTGAGCAATACCTTGCCTTTTCTTATTAAATGAAAGATTTTGTTTTTTTCTAAATCATGCACTTGTACACTATGCAATTCTTGCATGTGTTTTTTTCCATATCCCACTGTTAGGTATCCATCCAACAATTGGGGACTTTATTTCCATAGGTCTTGCTGTTCCTACTCCCCTACCTATTCCAGTGCATGACAGTGAATAAAAGAATGAAAAAAAATGTATTAAAATTCTTTTCTGGCACATCTGGCCATTTCTTGTGGGGATAAATCCTCCAAATGCTTCACCCATTGAACTTTCCTATTTACCCTTATTTACTTACACAGATATTTAGATGAATTATACTACTATGAAACACAGATTTCCCTTGGATATTGGAATGCTATACAATCTACTATAGATTTTTTTGTACATGCAATAAGTTTCATTTCCTCATTTCCATCTTCTGTATGTTTATTTTAAAAACTGACCTAAAGTACAATCCTTCAATAGACATGTGATCTTATTGGTGTGAATATCATCTTTGTAATTATATATTTCTTAGTCTATCCAAGGGGATGGAGTAAGATTCTCCACCCCCATGGGGATTTTTAGGATTTGCACTCTCAAAAAAAGCATTTTCTTGCCCTGAGAAAACTGGACAGCCATTTAAGTCTAAATGGGTAGAGTTCTGCCAGATTTTGCAAGACACATCTCAATACCCAGTTATACCTTCATCTGTACAGATCGCCACCAATCCATGTACCCTGTGCAATTCCTAACAACATATTCCTACAAAGCTTTCATGTAGGAATCCCTTAATTCACTGGACTTCTTTAAGATCTTTATTTTATGGACATCAGTGCAGCGCTTTTCTTATCCGTTTGGTTTTAGCCTTCACTCTTGTGAACTCACTTCCCTTTTCACTCATGTGTGGTGTTCCTGATGATGTCTTTAAAGATACTTTAGCATGCAGGTCATCATTGATAATATTTGGCCACCTAAGGATGAAAAAGACAAATTGCTCAAAAGGCAACGCATTTAGTCAGGCAACCCACTGGATCTATCTAGCTGTATCTATCAAAGATAGATGTTCTGTTGAATCAGTTTCCATAGTTGAAAAGGAGAAAAGCAGGTTCAGACAAATTTGGGAAGCTATATAATGCTTCCAACAGTCCAAAACTATTTGCTTTAATAGATTGCATTCATTTTTACCTTTCATTAAGCATCTACTAAAATACACTGCTAAAAACCTGCCTGGAAAAGGATGGCATCTGAGTCGATGAAAAAAAAATACAGCCACAGTGGTCTTTTTTCAGTAGTTTTAACTTTGTTGCCAGGACAAAGGATTATACATAATTTTTCATTCCTCCATATATTGGTAAAATCATGATGCTGCTTTTATTATTAACTGACCTATTTATTTATTTGTTCAACAATTTACCTATCTATTTATTTATTTTGAAAGAGGGATTACATGCCTATTTGCCTTACTTGCCTCATCCAGATGTCATAAAGGAAAGTTGGTATGATAAGTGGAGATAATTTGGAGAAAAAATGTTCTGGAACTACATTCAATACTAGTTTGATTGTCAAGATATTGGTAATAAAATATGCAATACTTATATCCAACAAAATTGAGAGTGTTTAGATAAGATCAGTAAAAGGAAAAATAGAAGAAATTTCAAGATCCCACACCAATAAACTACAGATCACCTGTACTGAAGGAGAATTTAAATAAGGAGTTGAGGAAATAAATCACAAACTGACACAAAGACATAGTGTTGTACTGATGGAAAGTTTTAATCTGATATCTGCTGAAATTGTTTCTGGCAAAAACAGAACAGCGAAGAAACTCAACTTTCCTATTAATAATAATATTCACTTCACATGGTAGAGGAAGCAGCCAAGATAATTTTAGACCTTGTTCAAACTACCTAAGAGGAAGGAGGTCCTGAAATTGTGATGATCCAAACCCTGAGGTCCAATGACCCCTTCAGCATAGAGTTGCTGATTTTATCAAAGAGAATTTGAGAAAGACAAAATCCCTTCAAGCGATGGTCATGTTGTACTGGAAGGTTCCATGGTCTGTGCATGGTGACCAAAGCATCCCCACATACAGCAATTATACCTTCTATGCTAGTTTAGTTCCTTTAAAATATGTAAAAATAATTACTTTACAATGACGTTGCCGAGCACAAAGACACACTTGAATGTTATACTTTGCCACCTACAAAAAATTCAGTAATCCTCGTGTTTATTGATGGTGTTGCGATCTTTTCTGGGTAGTTCTATGTGTTATACCCACCTCTTATTAATGGCTTCTACTTCTGGTATCTTTTATCGTGCCCATTTTTGGCATGAAACACCTTTATGAGTCTAATTTCTTGAAGAGATTTTCTCTTTCCAATTTAATTATTTTATTCTATTTTGTTGAATGATTCATTTAAGAAGCTTTTTTATTTCTCCCTGCTATTCTCTAGAATTCTGCATAGTAGTATTTGACAAACTTTCACCTAGAACATAGAAAAAACAGAGACTGATAGTTATTCACTACTACATTAAACGGTTGATAGAAAAGACAGCAGATAGAGACCGAAGAATTCCCTTACCCCACAAACGTGCTCATAGTTAATCAAGGGAAAACATTCCAGAAAACTATTTTTAAATCATGTTTTAATTATTTTCTACTCTTGTTCCCTTAGGCTCTCTCTGGAATCTGAAGAGAGATTTTTGGTTCATCCACTATTGGATGCAATTATGGGCAGCTGGTTCACAGCGAGGGAGAAATTACAGTGACTGCTGGGATATCACAGAAAAATCAAGGATGATAGGAAACTGATTGTGGAATAGAAATATGCATTTACATCAAAAATAAAAAGGGCCACTACAATACCCTCAATGAGGTTTTCAAGTAAAGTCTACAAGGACCAACTGAAAAAAGGCATTTGAATAATAAGCTGACTTCATACTTTCCTTTTGTTTGAAACTCCCACAAAACCTTTCATGCTCTCAGAGCAGTGTCATATAATATTTCATCATTGATCAAACTAAATGTGCAAGACACTAAATTATTCATTTAACCACATTTTGTTTTATTTTAATCTCCTGATCTTTAGAATATCCCTCCTTTTCTCTAATGTCTAGACACATTCCTGAAAGCCAAATGCTAATAACAAAGGAAAGGCAACTTAAAATGCCTTCAATTTAGATTTTCATTATTACTTATCATTGCCCATCATTAGGACAGGCCATAAGATCATAGTTTGAGTGCTAGAAGAGACCCTAGTGTTGTCAAGTCCAACTCCTATATTTTACAGATGAGGAAGTTGAGATTTAGAAAGGGCAAATGGCTTACCCAGGGTCACATAACTATTAAGTGCCTTAGGTAAGATTCAAACCCATTTTTTCCTCAGTTCAAGTTGAGTACTTTAATGCATCTCCTCTTGACATGAGCCCATTTCTATCCTTTAGACCAAGGGTGAGGAACCTGTGGCCGTAAGGCCACATGTAGCCTTCTAAACCCTTAAGTGCAGCCTTTTGACTGAATCCAAATTTTATAGAATAAATCTTTAAAAAAAAACTATTTTATTAAAAATGATAAGATAATAACTTCATAAAAGAGATTAGCTCCATAAAATTTGAATTCAGTAAAAAAAAGCCATATTTAAAGATTTAAAAGGCCACATATGACCTTAAGGCCCCTGCTTTAGACTCTCCAAAACTTGAGGAATACTAGTAACATCTTAATAATAGAATAATCTTAATAACTAATAGATAAGGTAGAAAAGGTGGTATTACTATTCATGAACTTTCCAGCTACTGACTCAGAGAATTCAAAAATTCATTTTCAAATATAAAATTTTGGAATATGAGACAATAATGACTCCCTAGAGATTGAAGCTCGACTGTAAAAGGATGTCACTCTAAATTCAGGTTAACACACTAGCATCATTTCCTCCAAAGTACCTCAGTGGATGACCTGGTAGGCTTTTAGACTGTATAAGAAAGGAATTGAGAAGTTTTCCCCAAAATGCTTCCTTTGCTTCTGCAAAGCAAATAGGGGAAAGGATATCATCATGCTTTCCATGTGCTTTTAATTTTTCTCCCTGTTTTTCCTAGGGTATACAGTGAGATGATGATAATGAGGTCCCTTCATAAACAACCCCATTCCTCAAGCCCCTGTATTGTGTATATTTTGACAAGTCTAATGAGTCAGGCATACTCAAGTCCATCTTTATAGTGCGTAAAGTCTCTTAAGCTGAGTTCAATAGTTAATTACAAACTCATTTGGAATTTGTGATGAATCTCTCTGCATTTGCATCACAGACTCCATAATTGCTTCATACCATATGGGACACGTATTAGTATTACCTTATCCACAGAGAGGAATGAAGGCTTGGTTCTTCCATCTTTTTCAAGAAACTGAAATTTCAGGAAATTTCATTACCCACTAAAGACTATCTCAACTCCCACATTTTACAGAGAAAGTCAGTCAATAAATATTTATTAAGCACCTACTCTGTACCAGAGACTGTGTCAAGCACTGGGGATATAAAAAGAAGCCAAAAAGTCCCTGCCCTCAAGTAGTGCACAATCTAATAGAACACACAAGAAGCAAAATAATCATAATAATGTACAGTCGAGCTGTATGCTGGATATCTAGGAAACAATTAAGAAAGGAAGGCATTAAAATGAAGAGGGATCTACAAAGGCTTCCTGTAGAAGATGGGATCGTAGTGGAGATGTTCAGGGATCCAAGGAGGCCAGTAATTAGAATGGAGGAGGAAGAACATTCCAGTCATGGGAGGATAGTCAGAGAAAGTGCACAGAGCTAATACATGGAGTGTCTTGTTTGTAGAAAAGCAAAGGAGTCAGTGTCATTGTGTTGAAGAATATGTGTGGGAGAGTAGTGTAAGGAATGGAGGGGGGTAGGTTATAAAGGTGTGGAATGTCAAATAGAGAGTTTTATACTAGATCTTTGAGGCGACAGGGAGCCACTGGAATTTATTTAAGAGGGGACTGACATGGTCAGATCTATACTTTAGGAAGATCACTTTGGTGGCTAAATGGAGGATGGGCTGGAGTGGGGAGAAAGTTGAGGAAGACAGAGCACCAGAAGGCTATAATGACAGCATAGGAATGAAGTGATGAGAGCCTGTACCAGAATGGTAACAGTGTTAGAGGAAAGAAGGTATGTATTTGAGAGATACCAAAGAGGTGAAATCCACAGACTTTGGCCAAGCATTGGATACAGAGGTGAGAGCTAGTGTGCACTTGATAACACTTAGGTTATAAGCCTGAAGGTCTGGGAGGATGGGGTTGCCCCTAGGAGTAACAGAATTTAGGAAAAGGTATAGAGTTAAGGGGAAAAGATGATGAGCTTGATTTGGGACATAAAATAAAGAAAAAAAAGCCCAGATAGTTAAGTGACTAAAGTCAGAAGACTGGTGTTGGAAGTGGGATTCAGACTAAAGTTTTGGTTCCAAATGCAGCGTTTTTGTTTAGTACACAACAAAGTTTGTGATTTATACACACATACACACACAACCACCATTCCTATCACTACAATAACCACCATGAATAGCTAGTACACCTCATTATTTAAGAAAAGTGCAAACAAAAATTATAAGTTTAAGATTCATATATACCAAGAAATACCCAAGAGCTCTTCAGGTGAGAACCAAGTATTGTCAAACCAAGAGAGTTAGCCCTAGCAGTGGTTATCTGCTCTCAGCAATCTCTAGGGTTTCAAGTACTTGAGACTGGGGGACATGGTAGGAGTCAGCTAACTCTGCAGGCCCAGAGCTTTGGGTCTCTTTTCTTCCATTAAAATCTGTACCCCAAATCTTAATTAACTCTGTTTCTATACAGGCCCAATCTTGAAGTATGTGTCTAACCATCTGACAAAAATCCCTTCTTCAAAACAGTTATCAAGGGACAGTGTTCTTTTTTTCATGATGTGTTTATTGATTTTTTAGTTTTCAGCATTCATTTCTACAACATTTTGAGCTACAAATTTTCTCCCCATCTTTTTCCTACCTCCATCCCTAGGTAGTAAGCCTACTGAATACCCCTTCCCCCAATCTGTTCCCGCTTATATCCTCCTTCATCCTCTCCCTAACTTTCAAGTAAGGCAACATGGATTTCTATACCCCCAAAACTGCATATCTTATTTCCCATTTGCATGAAAAAACAATTTTTTGAGCATTTGCTTTTAAAACTTTGATTTCCAGATTCTTTCCCTTTTTCCCTCCTCACTCACCCCAACTGAGAAGAGAAAAATTCAATATAGGTTGTAGATGTGTAGTTGCACAAACATTTCCATAGTAGTTATATTGTGAAAGACTAACTATATTTCCCTCCATTCCTATCCCACCCCCCACTTATTCTATTTTCTCCTTTGACCCTGTCCCTTTTCAAAAGTGTTTGCCTCTAACTACCTTCTCTCCCAATCTGCCCTCCCTTCTATCATTTCCCCTCTTATCCCCTTCCCCCCTACTTTCCTATAGGGTAAGATACCTAATTGAATGTGTATGTTATTCCCTCCTTAAGCCAAATTCAGTGAGATTAAGGTTGACCATTCTCTTTCACCTTCCTGCTCTTCCCCTCCATTGTAACAGTTTTCTCTTGCCTCTTTTATATGAGATAATTTACCCTATTCTATCTCTCCCTTTCTCTTCTCCATTATATTCCTCTCTCACCTCTTAATTTTATTTTTAAGATATCATCCCTTCATATTCAACTCAGCCTATGCCCTATCTATATGTATATATGTACATACGTAAACACACATAACCCCTACTATAAATACAAATATATGTATGTATAAAAATACTTACATATATACTCCCTTCAACTATCCTCATGCTGAGAAAAATCTCATGAGTTACAATTATCATTTTCCGATGAAGGAATGTAAATAGTTCAACTTTAATAAGTTCCTTAAGATTTCTTTTTCCTCAGGGTGGCTAGGTGGTACAGTGAATAGAACCCTAGCCCTGGAGTCAGGAGGACCTGAGTTCAAATCTGGCCTCAAATACTTAACACTAAAACTAGCAGTGTGACCTTGGGCAAGTCGCTTAACCCCAATTGCCCTCCAAAAAGCAAAAAAAAAAAAGATTTCTTTTTCCTGTTTACTTTCTCATACTTCTCTTGCTTCTTGTATTTGAAAGTAAAATTTTCTGTTCAAGTATGGTTTTTTCATCAAGAATGATAGAAAGTTCTCTACTTTATTGAATATCCATATTTCCCCCTGAAGTATTATACTCAGTTTTTTTTCTTTGTTTTTGGAAGGGGGAAGGTAGGGCAATTGGGGTTAAGTGACTTGCCCAAAGCCACATGACTAGTTCTTATATTTTTTTTTGTTAATTTTCTGAGGCCAGATTTGAACTCAGGTCCTCCTGATTTCAGGGCCAGTGCTCTATTTACTGTGCCACCTAGCTGCCCCTATTATGCTCAGTTTTGCTGGGTAGTTAATTCTTGGTTTTAATCCTAGCTCCTTTGACTTCTGGACTATCATATTCTATGCCTTCGATCCCTTAATATAGAAGTTGCTAGATCTTGTGTTATCCTAATTGTGTTTCCACAATATTCAAATTGTTTCTTCCTGGCTGCTTGCAATATTTTCTCCTTGACATGGGGACTCTGGAATTTGGCTCTAATATTCTTAGGAGTTTTCTTTTTGGGAGTTTTTTTTTCAAAAGTCAATCAATGAATTCTTTCAATTTCTATTTTGCCCTCTGATTCTAGAATATCTGGGCAATTTTCCTTGAGAATTTCTTGAAGGTTGATGTCTAGGCTTTTTTTTGGTCATGGCTTTCAGGTAGCATAATAACTTTTAAACTATCTCTCCTGGATCTATTTTCCAGGTCAGTTGTTTTTCCATTGAGATATTTCACATTGCCTTCTGTTTTTTCATTTGTTTGGATCTGTTTTATAGAATCTTAATTTCTCATAAAGCCATTAGCTTTCATTTGCTCCAATCTAATTTTGAAGGAATTATTCTCTTCAGTGAGTTTTTAAAATTCCTTTTCCATCTGGCCAATTCTGCTTTTTAAAAGCATTCTTCTCATTGGCTTTTTGGGCTACTTTTGCCATTTGAATTAGTCTATTTTTAAAGGCATTATTTTCTTCAGTATTGGGGGGGGTCTCCTTTAGAAGGCCATTGACTCACCTTTCATAATTTTCTTGCATCATTCTCATTTCTCTTCCCAATTTTTCCTCCACTTCTCTTGATTTTCAAAATCCTTCTGGAGCTCCTCCATGGCCTGTGACCAGTTCACATTTTTCTTGGAGGCTTTTGATGCAGGAAGTTTGACTTTGTTGTCTTCTTTTGGTTCCATGTTTTGATCCTATTTGTCCCCAAAAAAAGATACCATGGTCTGAATGTGCTTCCTCTGATTACTCATCTTGCAAGTCAATGACTTGACTTTTGAGTTCTTTGCCACAGTAGAACTTGGCTTCCAGATTGCAGAGAATTCTGTCCCAAATTGCTAAGGTTCTGTGCAGATGCTGCCAGAATTGTTGTCTGAGCTATGAGGAGGACAGATCTCTACAGCCACTACAAACTCTAGCACACCAGCATTCCTTACCCCAGGACTACCACCCAAGACTGCAACCCAGATGTAAGCAAGTCAAAGCAAGAGCAATTGCCTTTTGAATGCTCTCTTGGTCCCCCTATAATCTGGACAGGAGCTCTGGAAATAGCCACAAAGCAGCAGCTGCGGTCACCACCCCTCTGCCACCTCTCACCCTGAGGGCAGAGAAGACAGTGGTCTCTTCTCTCAACCAATTCCAACAGAATTCCATATGGACCTTTTACTTTCTCTTTGGTGTTTATGGGTTTACAGCTGCCAGTGACTCATTCTTCTGAAGTCTGCTCTGGCATGTCTGGGCCATGAATCTGGGCCCACATGGTTCAGGTGAGACTGTGCTTGGCTCCCAGCCTGGTGTGATAGACCCTTCCTGTTGGACTTCCAGGCTGCCTTCAGCAGGAGATTTGTTTCTCTAAGTCACTTTGTGGCTTTTGTAGCTCTAAAATTTGTTTAGACTAATTTTTACAGGTATTGGAGGTGGTTGGAGCAGGAGCTCAAGCAGGTTCCTGCTTTCACTCTGTCACCTTAGATCTGCCCCAAGGGACAGTGTTCTAACCAACAATCAAGAGTCATAGTACAGGTCAAAAGATTCTTTCAAGGGTAAAAAAAATACAATTAGTGATGCCATGTTACTTCCTTTTGAAACTTCATGAGATAGAGATGAGAAAGCCTCCTCTAGTCTATACCAGGTTAAAAACCAGCCTAGGAGTAAATGACAGAATATGGAATCCATTCCCAGCTTCATAATGCTGTAATTTACTTCTCATGTGATTTAGAACAAGGCAAGTCACCTTCCTGAAACTGTTTCCTCTTTTGCAAAATGAGAAGCCTGGACTGGATTCTCTTGAATGCCAATTGGCACACATCAATATAAGCTCCAAGAAGAGAGAAGTATTTGTCTATTCCTTAAAGGCCAGACCTTATAAGTGGCACCTGCCACCTGGTTCTCTCCACTAAGATTTATGTGAATAATAAAAGCCTTACTCAAGATTCAGGCAGTCCCCATGAATAAGAGAGAGTAATTATTGTGTTGATATGCAGATACATACTACTCATTTTTATGATGGTTCACTTTCTCTGAAGCACTATCTTCTCAGGTTCCCCCCTCGTAGATACAATTTAGTAAAATTTTAGCAGCTGAACATAAGATAATCCATTTAGCTGCCCAAATGTAGATAGAAGTCCATTTCCAGGACTCAAGCTTCTAATTAAATGCCTGACCCTCTCTGACCAGTTACATTACTGCTAGAACTGGAATGGATCTTAGAAATCATCTTGTCTAACCCAATCATTTTACAGAGGAGGCAGGAAAGTTCAGTGGCTAGACCAATGTTGGAAGACTGGTGTTCCAGGTGGGATTCGAACCAAGATTTTCTGACTCCAAACCTAGTTTCAGTTTTTTTTTACTGCACCACAAAGTTTTTGGGTAAGACACAGTAGAAGAAAAATAGATGAATAAGTTAATTATTTCAAAATAAGCATGAGCAAAAGACCTAATATTTGAAAGAGTATGGTCTGCTAAAGACTAATAATAATATAATAACTAGCCATTTTCAATTAAAAAAAAAACCTTTCTATTACTCTTTATTCTTGAACTGAAACTGAAAAAAGGAATGAGTTTCCTGCCAGAGGTAAAGCCATTTGAATCTTTCTATCACCTCTCTGTGTCCTGAGGATTTTGCTGGATAGAAAAGCCCTCTTTGGTCAACCTTCCCCATGGGCCAAGAAGAATCTGCTTCTGCTGATTTGTGTTTGGGACTGCTTTGTCTTTGGCAGTGGCTTGTGCATTGGAACCTAGGGGACAGTGCTTGAAAAAGCAGATTTTCCTCTCTCGTTGTTCCTCCAAATGCTCCATTTGAGGCAGCATCTGCTTTTGCAGTTCTGACAATCCAAACAGATGTGCCATGACATCATGGTATGAGCAAGCCCATCGAGTGACAGCTCTCTTCCTCCTTGGCAGGTAGTCTTAGACACACTGTTCAAACAGAAATTTTAAAAAGAACCCAAGCCTGTAGTGGAATGTGAACTGATGAGAATATATATTTTTGAGTGTGGAGTTTTTGTTTGATTTGTTTGCAGCTCTTCAACAAAGGATGATATTCCCCTGCATTAGCTGCTTTTTGTTCTTATCAATAACTACCAAAACAAATTAGTGTTTCCATTTTGATAAAATGTGCTTTGGATACAGCTTGAAGATTATCCCTCAATTTTTCTAAACATCTTCTTTGATGTAGATGGTCTAAGTGAAACCTATCTGGAGATGACTAAAATGTGTAAAGCATAGACATGGGGAAATGGCATTTCAGGGACTGTCTCCTCGTGCTGTAGTATTCTGTAATATAAATGGGTGAAGAATTCCTCAGATACAGAAGTGACAAGAGTATTGCTTCTAGAGCCCAAAGTACTGGATTCAAAGCCCCCTGTCTCTGCCACATTACTATGTGATCTTGGGAAAATCACTTCCTTGGTCTCATTTTTCTCATCTGAAAATCAGTGATGTGGTGAAGATGATTTCCAAGGTTCCCTCTTTCTCTCAATCTATGGTACTGTGTTCCGATGCAGTTGGTTCCCAGAAGCTACTTATCATAATAATGACTTTGCCATAACTTCCAACTCTTTTGAAAGACGACATTTTGAAACAACACTATATAAACAAGAATGCTGTGATGAGCACAAAATCTATACTTCTGCCATCTGGGAGGTTGGGTTAGTTTCTACTTAACAAGTACCGAGACTGTCCTCAAGAATTAGCTGGCTGAAGACACTAAAGGTTCAGGCAGCTGACATCACTCTCATGTCACCTGTGTGAAATACATTCATGAGGACTTCAGGAAAGCTCAAAGGTTTGCCTCAAGACCATATAGGCAACCCAGAGCAAAGGAACCTTTACTCAGATGAACTGTCTTGAGGTGTCTTCAATGCATATCCATATTAAATATTCTTTCCCTGCTATGGTTAAGTAAATCTATATTAACTGCTAAATGCCCTACAAGTGTCTCATTGCTTTTTAATATAATATCTAAACAATGAAGGATCTAGACTGCCAGGATCTGAGTCTTGATCCCTGACAAGGATAAAGATCTAAGTCTCAATCCTTGACAAGGATCAAGGTCCAGATTAGGACATTGAATGTGACATTTTGGAAACCATTGAGAACTGTGCCTTTTGGGGTTTTTGAAGGTATTTGAGGGGAAATTGTTTTATTTCTCCCAGTACCCAAGGGACCTTATGGAATTAAAGAGGTGAACAAATGTCCCGGCTACACCCTACTTAATTTGCCAAAGATATGGAGTGCTGGATCATTTAAAAAGCTTAAAAAGAGAGAGAGCTTCAGTCTCACTTTTGAATTGTGGACTGTGACATGTGTCTCTCTGTCTCTCTCTCTGTCTCTCTCTCTGTCTCTCTCTCTCTGTCTCTCTCTCTGTCTCTCTGTCTCTCTCTCTCTCCTCTCTCTGTCTCTCTCTCTCTCTGTCTCTCTCTCTCTGTCTCTCTCTCTCTCTGTCTCTCTCTCTCTCTCTCTCTCTCTCTCTCTCTCTCTCTCTCTCTCTCTCTCTCTCTCTCTCTCTCTCTCTCTCTCTCTCTCTCTCTCTCTCTCTCTCTCTCTGTCTCTCCATCTCTTTTTGTTTCTGTATCTTTCTATGTCTCTGCCTGTCTCTGTGTGTCTCTTTCTGTCTCGGTCTCTCTTTGTCTCTGTCTCTCTAGCTGTCTCTGTCTCTGCCTCTGTGTCTCTTGTCTCTCTGTCTCTGTCTCTCTGTCTCTATGTATGTGCGTATGTGTGTCTCCTCTCCATGCCTGTTTGTCTTTATCTATTTATTTAGTCTTTCCACTGTGAATGAGAAGTGCTCAGTGGGCAACCAGATCTCTATTATTTCCTTTTGGAAAGTCCTAGCTACAGATAGTGATATAAGTGGTTGTCTCCATATAAGGTAATTATGTGTCTTGACACAATTTGTTGACTATCAGAAGGTAATTTCACACTTCAAAAAGTATATCCAGCTAGTTCAGCCACTACCTGGGTAGTGAGCTTTTAAATTGAATTTCTCTGCTTGTCACACTACTCTGGCTTCAGGGACCTGCTGAGATGTGGATGTATAATATAGTCAACAATAACAAAATATCCTTTAGTGAAACAGAGCTGATTTATAAAAAAAAATGTCCTAGTCTCTCCCACATAGCTCTACATAAAGAAGAAAAAAGACCTCTGGTGTCCTCAAGAACACAAATAATCCATATGATCACTGACATTTCACAAAGAAAATAAGACATATGAGGAAAAGATGACCCCAGTTTCCGCCTTCATCAATGTATTTATATGATTCAGCTAACTCAGCTTTTCAAGCTGAATTTCATTTCACCAGTGGTCACTAGTGGAACTTTAAAGATATGGGATTTTTCTGTCTCAAAGGTATTTTGAAAATCTGATATTTTCCTAACAGCTGAATGAAATCCTGTGTACCTTTTCTTTTCTTTAGAAAAATATGAAATTGACATCATCAAATATAAATGTTTCATTCATTTTTTCTTTCATTTCTCCACAGTTTTACTATTGCCATCACTTCCTCCAGCTCTCCCCAATACCCCTACCCATCTTTACCCAAATGAAAACACTCCTTTATGAGAAATAAGGAGAGGAAGTCAAAACAAAACCTAACCTTTATCATGTCTAAAAATGTGTCTCATTTGGAATCTGCAATGCAATTCTCTGACAAGAGGAAAATGTGGTAAAAGTAATCTGGGAGCCATTGCCCATCAGATGATAAGAGTTTTTAAGGGTTTTTTCTTTGCCTAAAATTTTTTTTTCTTACTTTCAAATGTCTATCTTCTGGGCAAATCTTGGTTTAGAAAATACTATCAGGTATAAAAGGAGTAATGTGAATTGATAGTGTTGTAAATAATTCCAACATAGAGCTATTTTTGCTGTAGGCATGTGTTTTCTCATTGTTGCATGAAGGAGAATGCATAATTGTTATATGGACCAACTTTTGAAACTTTAAAACATATATTAAAAAATAATAATATTTGATTAATAACTAGCACTTACATAGTGCTTTTGAGTTTGCAAAGTGCTTTAAAATGTTATCTCATTTTATCCTCACAAGCCTGGGAACTATATGCTGTTACTATTATACCCATTTTTACAGATAAGGGAACTGACGCAAATAGAGGCACAGTGACTTGTCCAAGGTCACAAAGCTAATCAATGTCTGAGCATAGATTTGAAAAAATGTCTTCTGCCTCTAAATCCAGCCCTCTATCCATCAACTAAGCATATTTAAAAAGTGAAAAAACTTCAATAAATATCTACATTAGCTATGTCTGGAAATGCATGTCTCTACATTTCAAGTTGATCACATCTCTGTCAATAGGTGAGTGGTACATTTCATCTTCAGGTTTCTGGACTGGTGATTTATCATTGCATTGATCAGAATTTTAAAATTTTTGAAAGTTCATTTTTATCTATAATTTGTTATCATTGAACGAACTGTTCTAGTTCTGCTCATTTAGTTCCATATCAATGCATAAAGGTCTTACATTATCCCTTTGATAATTTCTTATCATTCAATAATAGTCCATTTATATACCACAATTTGTTAAGATATTGCCCCAAAAGGGAACATTCTGTAAGCTTGCAATTTGGGGCTGCCATGAAAAGAGCTTTATGTACATGTTGATCATTTTCTTCTTTCCATGAATTCTTGTCAGAGCTAGATTAAAAGGTCTGCACAGTTAGGTAATTTTCTGAGCTTAGTTTCAGATTGCTTTCCAGAATGACTGTATCAATCAAATCTTCACCAACAAGCATACCTCTTTTCTGATGAAAGCTCCAACATCTGGTGTTTTCCTCTTTTGTCATTTTTTGTCAATCTGACAAGTGAAATGTAGAACCTCAAAGTTGTTTTTAATCAAATTTCTCTATTAATGATTCTGATATATTCATATGAATATTTTCTTTCTTTGAAAACTGCCTGTTCATATCTTTTGACAATTTATCTATAGAATGTCTTTTTAGTTTACAAATTTAAATCTGTTCCTTATGTAGCTTGGAAATTAAATTTTTATCTGAGAAATAAGAAATATATTGCAAAATTTCCCCCAGCTACTTGTTTTTCTTCTATTTATTTTTACCACACTAGATTTATTTCTGCAATTTTTAAAATTTCTTTAACAGAAGTTGTCTGTTGTAGCTTTTCTAAAGTTATTACTTGTTTATTCATGAACATTTCCCTTATTTTTTATCTAAAAGGTAATTTCTTCCCTTACCTTTTAATTTGCTTATGTGACTCTTTATATGTGGCATGTACCAATTTGGAGCTTCTTTTGGCTATCTACTTTCCCCAGGACACTCTCTCTCTCTCTCTCTCTCTCTCTCTCTCTCTGTATGTGTGTGTGTCTTTCTTTCTCCTGATTTTGTTTTTTTTAAATAATTACTGTTTTGTGGTACAGTTTAAGATCTAGTGCAGTAATATTGTTTTGCTTTGAGTAAGTGAGGAAAGCAAAGAAAATGGAGGAATCCAACATTAGACTCTTTTTGGGGAACAAAAAGGATCAAAGCATGGAACAGGAGGAAGACAGTGAAGTCAGAACTCCTGCAAAAAAAAAGATTCCAAGAAAAATACGAGCTAGGTACAAGCCATAGAGGAGCTTAAAAAGGATTTTGAAAAGCAAATAAGAGAAGTGGAGGAAAAATTGGGAAGAGAAATGAGAACGATGCAAGAAAATTATGAAATGAGAGTCAACAACCTGACTGAAGAAAATAACACCTTAAAAATAGACTAACTCAAATGGCAAAAGAGGGTCAAAAAGGCAATGAGGAGAAGAATGCCTTAAAAAGACTAATTTGCCAGATGGAAAAAGAATCTCAAAAGCTCACTGAAGAGAATAATTCCTTCAGACTTAGATTGGAGCAAATGGAAGCTAGTGACTTTATGAGAAATCAAGATTCTATTAAACAGATCAAAACAAATGAAAAAACAGAAGGCAATGTGAAATATCTCATGGGGAAAACCTGAAAAATAGATCCAGGAGAGATAATTTCAAAATTATTGGACTACCTGAAAGACATGATCAAAGAAAGAACCTAGAAATCATCCTTTAAGAAAAACACAAGGAAAATTGCCCTGATGTTTTAGAACCAGAGGGCAAAATAAAGGTTGAAAGAATCCACTGATCACCTCCTGAAAAAGATCCCAAAAAGAAAACTCCTAGGAATATTATAGCCAGGTTCCAGAATTCCCAAATCAAGGAGAAAATATTACAAGCAGCCAGGAAGTAACAATTTGAATATTGTGAAAACACATTCAGGATAACACAGGATCTGGCAACTTCTACACTGAGGGATGGAAGGGCTTGGATGATGATATTCTGGAGGTAAAATGAGCTGGGATTAAAACCAAGAATCACTCACCCAGCAAAACTGAGTATCATGTTTCAGGGGGAAATATGATAATTCAGTGGAATAGAGGACTTTCAAGCATTCTTGATGAAAAAACCAGAGTTGAGTAGAAAATTTGACATTCATATACAAGAAGCAAGAGAAGCATGAGAAGGTAAAGAGGGAAAAGAAATCATAAGGAACTTATCAAAGTTGAACTATTTACATACCTACATGGAAAAATGATTATTGTCATTTATGAAACTTTTCTCAGTACACACACATACATATATGTCTATATAGGAGGGTATATGTGTGTATGAATACATATGTGAATGTGCATATATATTTGTACAGGTATACATAGATAGAGGGCACAGGACCAGTTTAATGGGAAGGGATGATATTTAAAAGGTGAAATTAAGAGGTGAGAGAGGAATATAATGAGGAGAGTTGGGGAGAGACCGATTGGGGTAAACTATCTCATATAGAAGAGGTAAGAGGAAATGGTTACAATGGAGGGAAAGAAGAGGAAGTCAAGAGGGAATGGGTGAACCATATTCCCATTGAATTTGGCTTAGGGAGGAAATGAAATATACACTAATTAGGGTATCTCACCCTACAGGAGAGTAGGGAGGAAGGGGATGAGAGGGGAGATGATGGAAGGGAGGGCAGGCTGGGGGGGGGGAGGGAAGTTGGAAGCACCCACTTTTGAAAAAGAACAAGATCAAAGTAGAGAATAGAACAATTGGGAGGTGGGATAGGAGGAAGGGAACTATAGTCAGTCTTTTACAACATATCTACTATGGAAATGTTTTGCTTAGCTACACATGTACAACCTGTACTGAATTGCTTATCTTCCCAGTAAGGGTGGGTGACACTGGAGGAAGGGAATGAATCTGGAATTCAAAGTTTTAAAATCAAATGTTATATATATATATATATATATATATAACACACACACATATACATATATATATATACTATTATCAATATTATTTTACATGTAAATGAGAAATAAGATATATAGGCACTGGGGCATAGAGATCCACCATGCCCTACTGAAAAGTTGGAGGGGGTATGGGAGAAGATATGGGAGAGAGCAGATTGGAGGAGGGGATATCCAGTGGGATCGCTATTTTGGTGTGGTGGCTAGGGGAAAAATGGGGAGAAAAATTGTAACACAAAATCTTGTGGAAATGATGATATAAACTGGAAGTTAATAAAGAATTTGATAAAAAAAATATTTTAAAGATTGTTTTGCTTCTCCCTATTCTTCCTTTATATGAATTTTTATTATTAAAAATATATAAAGGCCAGATGTGTCATGCAGTGGATAGAACATTGGACTTAGATCAGGAAAACATGAGTTCAGATCTTGCTTCAGACACTCACTGGCTGTGTGATCCTAGGCAACTCACTTAACCTGATTTGTCTTAGTTTTCCTAATCTGTAAAATGAGCTGGAGAGGAAATAGCAAACCACCCAAATATCTTTGCCAAGAAAACTTCAGAGATGTCAGACATGACTAAACAACAAGTCTGTAAAATATTTTTAGGAATTTCGTTCAAAACTGTATAAATTAACTTAGATAGTATTATTACTTTTGCTACATTAGCTTGATCTATCCCTGGTCAACTAATTTATCTCCAGTTATTTAGGTCTGCATAAGTAAGTTTTTCATAATTATTTTCCCTTACAATATTGCAGCCAGAGTACAAATCATTTTGATTCTTGCTTAACTCTGAATTAATTGATAACAACTTTCCCAGTTTCTTTGAGTTCATTTCTTATGGTATAATAATATTACATTCCATTAAAATACCACAATTTACTTAAGCTTTCATCAATTTGTGGTCAATATTTTGCTTCAATTTCTTTTCCACAGCAACAACAAAATGCTCCTATTTTTTTTTGTGAATGTGTGTTCTTTCCTTCCATCTCTTATCTCTATGGAATAAGAGTACATATGACATTCTTGAGATAGCACTAAACATTTTCTACAATGGTTGAACCAATTCACAACTGCACCGATAGTATACTATTGTGAATGCCCTCAAAGTTCCTCCAATAATAACCATTGTTTATCATACCTTAAAATTAATGGCTCAATGTTTCATATTTATATCCTCTCCATCTGTTTTCTAGGTAGGTGTTTCTAACATAAAATGCCTTACATTTTTTTTCAGTCTTTTGACTTCATTTTATCATTGCTTGTTGATTTTGTGACCAAGTTGTGTTTTTCTTTAAGGTTTTGATTTTAGGTGTTTTGAAATTATTATCCTCTTCTGGGTTTGTACCTTGGGCATTCCTGGCATCATAATCACTCTTTAACCTTTCTTTTTTGTTTCCTTTTGCTTACTTACCCTTTCAATCATAATTCCCAGATTGAGACTTTATGCCAGGGATAGACTTGGCAGACTTTTGGCAGGGTTGTAGTGGCCTTAAGTGATCCTAGCCTACCTTATCTGGTTTCCTGCTTTTGGAGTGAGAGTGACAGTTTCACAACATTCTTCTGCTCTCAGAGAACAGGTTCCAAGATCCTAGCCCACTCATGTTTCACAATTCTTGTCCTGGTCACTTGCCTGTGGATCAAACTTTTATCTTGTATTGTAAAGTTGACCTGTTGTGTTAAGTTTTGTTTTGTTTTGTTGCTATCTGATTACTGCTTAGCCAGGTGTTCATCTCAGATCCTCCTTGTAGTACCTGTCAGGGGAGGTGGGCTGCACTGATTTGTCCTACTCCACTTTCTTGACTAGACTTTTCTTATAATCATATTTTACAGTACAATGATAAAGCAAAATATACATTCATAGCAGTTTTTAAAAAATCATTCCACAATTGTTGGATATCCATTTTATTATAGTTCTTTGCTATTACAAAAGTAGTACTATAAATATTTTGGTATGTATGGGGCCTTTTTTATTAATATCCTCTTTGGGCTATCTTCCTAGCACAAGGATTTCTGTTCTAAAGTGTATAAATATATAGTCATTGGTTTTACATAATTCTAAATCCATTTCCAGAATGATTGGACTAATTCACAGTTCTACCAGCAATTTCCAGAACCCCTCCAGTAATAACTATTCCTATAATTTGTTTTCTTTGTTATTTTCTGGGTAAAACTTCAGAGTTGATCTGATTTTAATTTCTTCCGTTTGTTATTTTCAGTATCTTTAATATTGTTCTTCAGAGTTTGATATACTTTTGCAAATAATTTAATCTTTTGGCTATTTATTGAGTTGAGGAATGGCTTTCATTCTTCTTTTTTTGCTTAATTTTTTGGAGGGAAATTCAAGTTAAATGACTTGCTTAAGGTCACATGGCTAGTAAGTGTTAAATGTCTGAGGTCAAATTTGAACTCAGGTCCTCCTGACTCCAGGGCCGGTGTTCTATTCACTGTGCCACCTAGCCACCCTTGGCTTTCATTCTTAAACATTTCTGTTACTTTTCTATATATTTTGGACATTAAATCTATATGTGATATATTTAGTACTTTTTTCTATTTACTTTCTTATGCTAGTTACATGCATTTTGTTCATAAAAATTGTTTTAATTTCATATCATGAAAATTACCTATCCTTTCTTTGGTGAAAAATTTACTCCACAGTCGGTTAATGTCCTTTGTTCTTAAGAAGGACCAAAATGGCATGATTATCTTAGAGTCAAGTCACAATGGGTACAACTGTGGCTGATCAGACCAATATGAGCTCAGAAGGCTCTACCACAGGTCAGGCACAACTAGTCCGTGTGAACATTTGCAGTGGGTTCTCAAAATTTTCACATCTTGCTTTTCTTTTGAGTGATTTCAGTTCTGCTTTGTTCATAAGGCACAGGCCCCTCTCCGATGAGGGCACACCATACTGGGAGGTCCTATGTCAGTGCCTTCCATGTTACACAATCAATTCCAAAGGTCTCTTTTAAGAACAAATATCTGGGGGTGGCTAGTCAGACATTTAACACAAAAACTAGCCATGTGACCTTGGGCAAGTCACTGAATCCCAATTGCCCTCCAAAAAGCAAAAGCAAAAGAAAAAAAGAACAAATATCGAATCTGCTTCTCTTCTAATTTTAATAGTGTTATCTTAATGTTCAGGTCATTTCTATTTTGACTTTAGTGTGATACAGGGTGTAAAATTTTGATCTAAATATAATCTCTGCCATACTGCTTTCTAATTTCCCTAGTAATTTTTGTTAAATACCAAATTCTTCCTAGGTAGATTTTTTTTTTTATTTTCAGATTTACTGAATACACTATGATGGTCTATTTAATTATTTAGTAGATTTCAATCATCTATTTTTCTGTATTCTAACCAGCACTGAAGAGTTTTGTTTATAAGAACCTTATAATATAGTTTGAAGTCTAAAAGTGCTATGCCCTTTAATTCTTACATTTTTACTATTATTTCCCTTGCAATTATAAATATTTTATTACTTCAAATGAACATTTTTATTTTGTCTACCTCTCTAAAGTATCTTCTTGGTGGTTTGATTGATATAGAACTAACTCCATAAATTGTTAGTAATTTTTTAATTATATTGGCATAGCCAAGTCATGAGCACTGAATAGCTCTTCATTTATTTAAGTTTTTTTTTTATTTCTTTAAAGTCTTTCAAATTTTTATCTATTCAGGTATTTAATGTGGTTTTTGTAGATAACACTTAGAATACTTTACTATTTGGCAGTAATTTTAATGGGATTTCCAGACTTTTTCCCTCAAATTTTGTTACTGCTATTTAGAAATACCACCGTTTAGTGAATTTGTTTTGTCTGCAACTTTGTCGAAGCAATTTTCTCAATTGATTTCTTTTATCACTCCCTAGGATTTTCTAAATAAACCAAAATGTCATAAGCAATGATAGTTGTGCCTTGTATTTCTCTATCTTTGTGTCTTCAATGTCTTTCTCTTATCTTATTGCTATTACTAGAACTATGTTAAGTAAACAGTAAAAGAGAGCATATTACTTTACTCCAATATTTATTTTAAGAGATGAGATTTTGTTTTCCATTTGCCAGTTTGGAAAAGATTAGCTTTTTCCACAAATGCTAGCTTTGATATTAGATAAATGATTTTAATCATATTAAGAAAAAAAAAGATCTTTATATATGTATAGTTGGTAGGATTTTTTAGCAAAACACCTGCATTTTTCAATGTTTTTCCTGTATCTATTTGCTATAATCATGTGGTTTGGAATATTTTTAATTTGATTAATTATAGTAATTATTCTGCTAGTGTTGAAATATCATTGCATCTCTAGTGGAAATCTGATTTGAACTTAGTAATTTTAAAAATAATTTTATTAGACTTTTAGCAGGAATTTTATTTAAAATTTAATTAATATTAATTAATGATGTTGGTGTATGTTTCTCTTTCTTTGCATTATCCTTCCTTAGATTATATATTGAGAATAGATATGTCTGAGAAAAGCAATCTAGTAGAATGCTATGTTTCCCAATATTTGAGAATAGCTTGTGTATTATTGGTGTGGTATACTATAATTGTATTTAAAAAATAGACTTTTTTTTGCTACAGATCACCTTACACCGTGTGTGTGTGTGTGTGTGTGTGTGTGTGTGTGTGTGTGTTTTGTTCACTCCTTCCTCCTTTTTCCAAGTCCACCATGGTACTTCTACAAATTTTTTTTTAATTCCAGCTAAAATCCTATATTTTACAGGAAGCTTTTGCCAGCCCCTCTTAATTCCAGTGCATTCTTTTTCATAATTATTTTCTATTTATCCTGTAGATAGCTTGTTTGTAACTAGTTGTTTTCTTCTCCCAAAAGAATGTAAGCTCCTTGAGGGCAACGGACTGTCATTTTCCTCTTTTTTTTTTACCCTGGCATTTAGCACAGTGCCTGGAACTTTATAAATATGTATTGACTGACTGACAGTTAGCTTATATCCCTGCTGAAGATTGTATTTTTAAGATATCTATTTGTTTTCTGATATCTTGAGCACTTCGTATTTTGTTAATAATTATTTCTTTTTAATTCTCAATTTTTTGGCATATAATTGTATATGACTGATTCTGATAATACTTTTATTTTTTTCTGTTATAATTTCACTTTGTTCAGTTTTTAAACTTTGTCATTTGTCTTCTTTTTAATCAGATTTGAAAAAGATTTATCGTATTTGTTAGGTTTTTTCCAAAGAACAAAATTATATAGTTTTTTGGTTCAAAGTGTATCTATTTCTCCACTAAATAATTTCTCTAGAATTTATTTAATTTTTATTTTTAAATTTTTCATATTAAATTCATTAATCATCTTTTTTATTTTGTTCTTATAGGTTTTAAAGTCTATATGTGTAAATATATGTATGTTATTTATTTATTGTTTATATATATACATATATATATATACTTGGAGTACTGCTTTAAGCATTAATATTTTTAGTATTTTGTCACTTAATTATTCATCTTTCCTATATTTATGAATTGTTTCTATAATCCCTTCCTTGTCTAGATCATTGCTTTTAATTTCATTACTAAACTTTCATTTAGGTCTGTATTTTGCTTAGACTTTTTATATTGACCATTTTTATTGTGTTGTGACCTGTATAGTTTTTATTCTTCTTTTAATACTTATAAATTTCTCTGTGGAGTGACACATAGTCTATTTTGGTAAAAATGTCATGTGGTTCTGAAAAATATGTATATTCTTTAATATTCTCATTCAGAAGAAATCATAAATATTTTCACTTGAAGTTTATCAGCACTTTGTTCAGGTTCTCATTTTCCATCTTGTTATTTTTTCTGTAATATTTGCCTAGCTCTGAGAGACAAACACTAAAATCTCTATTGTTTCTATATATGTGGTTTCCTTTTACTTTTCCTTATGACCATTTTTTAAAATATATTAATTTAGATCTTCCACTTGAGGCATATGTAATTAAAATACATAGTGATACATTCTTGATGATTTCTTTAAGCATATCATAATTCCCCTTTTTATCTCTCCTGCTGTGGATTATATTTGTCTAATTCAAGCATTGCAGCTCTTGCTTTTGCTCCAGTCTCTCATTTGGATTTTGGGGTTTGTTTTTGTGTATCTGTAGGGGGGGGCACTTTGCCTTTTAGATGTGTTGTAAATGACAAATTGTGGGGTTTTATTTTCTTTTCCATTTGTCTTTCATTTCATTGGATTAGGGGAAAGAAACAAGCAAGTGGAGACAGCTATGTGGTACAATGAACAGAGGACTGAGCCTAGAATAAGCAAGACCTGTGTTCAAATCCTCAGTCAGAGACATATTAGCCATGTGACCCTGGGCAAGTCACTAAGCTGTTTGCTTCAGTTTCTTCATTTGTAAAACAAAGGAGGATAAAAATAGCATGTACATCCCAAATTCTCCTGTAGATCAAATGAGATAATACTTGTATTACCACAGAGCTGCCACATAGTAGGTACTATAGAATCTCTATTGTTATTAACTCTATTTACATGTAAAGCTGTAAGAATCATGACTGAATTTTCCTCCACTTCCTTCATTAGTTTTTTTGGTGGTTTTGTTTTTTTTATTAGTTTGTTTCCTTTTACTCTTTTCAGAGACTATCTTGTCTATGACAGTTTCCTAAACTACTTGGATGTTTCATTTGTCAACCTTCTCCATCGTTGGGTATTTTGCACAAATTATTTATTCTTTTCTTTCTTTTTCTTTATTTATCTGTCTTCCTCTCTTTTGTCCCTTCTCTTTCCCCTCTCAGTTAATTTGTTTTATTCAAAACTTTTCCTCCATTCCAGTTGCTTTCTACTTACCTTTGTAAGCTTTCTTTTTCTCTGCATCTTTTCCTAAAAAAGTTCCCTTTGCTTTGTTTTTTATTAATCTAATTCCCTTCTAGTCTACCCTGAATTTTCATTTTTTGTCTTGTAATCTATAACTTTGCTCCTTCTTTGATCTCTCTGCATTTCTCATCCTATAAAGACTTTTGACATAGTAGGATTGTGTTCTCTCTTTTAAGTAATTTCCTGTTTCTACCTGTCTTATGTATAATTTATACATAATTTCTGTTTTAAAATCTGCCTTTGTACCTCTCATTCCATTACCCCTTTTTCTATTATGCCTCACTCAGACATATCATAGTATAAGGAAGTCAATATTGGATAGAATCAGCATTTCATAATAGAAATTATCCTGTTTCCCCAAATATCCAAACTGGCAATTGCCGGGCAGGAGATGTTTTTTTCTTCTCACTAGCCATGCCACATTATCTCTGTGTCTATGTTCTCCCAAATACCCTTCTAGATGCCAGTTTCCCCTATGTACCTACAGATTCTGGGCGAAGGTGTTATCTAGGGCAGCACACCTCTTTCCAAGAAGGTTGATCGATCTCTTTATGACAGAAACATACATTTTTCCCCATGTGAATGCTCTTCTCTGCTCCTCCTGCCACTGGGTGGAGGCCCCATTTTGTTGCCCCTATCTTAAATCCCTACCTTTCTCATCACTTCCATTTTCCTATAATCCCCCTTGGAAAAAATAAACAACAACAACCAAAACAAACAAACAAAAACAACCCTATAAGTATCATTTCCTTCTGCTTTTTATCTACGGACTTGCTAAAGCTATGCTACCCATCCTCTCTCCCATATGTGGGGGAAACTTCCAGTTTTGCCATTCCACACTCCAAAATGCAGTGTTTCAACCTGTACAGGATGTATGATCTTTCATCCATTGAGCATCAGTCCACCTCCACCTCTCCTATTACTTTGATTTCCTTTTACTCATGTACATGCCCTTAAAAAAATCTGGAGCAGTTTTTTATTTTGTTTTTACCCTGTAGATTAATATGCTTGTCTCTCTTTTTTAAATGACTGATGCAACTGGTGGCACAGTGGATATGGTATTAGGCGTGGAACCCAGAAGACTTCAATTCAAATGTCAGGCATTTACAAACTATGCGAAGCTGGGCAAGACATTTAATGACTGTCTGCCTCACAGTTTCCTCATCTGTAAAATGGGGATAAAAATTGTACCTACTTCCAGGATTGTTGTCAGGATAAAATGAGATAATAACTTTAAAGAGCTTTGCAACTCATAAAATGTTATGTAAATGTTAACTATTGTTATTGTTACTATGAACAATTTTGCTATTTTATCTCTTAAACAGTATCAATGTTTCTTTTTTTTACAAAATATTCTAGTTCATAATATATGTTCTTTTCATATAAAAAGTGATTGATATAATTATGACAGCTAAATAAAAAATAATTCAATGAAAGACCAATTCTGTCTGACTGCAATTTATTTTATATTCTGTCTCTAATTTTTTATGAAATGAAGAGAATGTTAAATAAATTTGAACATTATGATAATATAATAATTTGAGATTTTTAAAAGTCCACTCTTTACATAAATATAATTCTTCATATATCTTTTTAATTTGTTTTTAAATCCTCAGTGATGGGGGGAAACTTAATCAAAATATGTCTTAAATGAATTTCTTGGTATTTCATACAAGAATAGCCATTGCATTATATCATGCTAAGACAAATATTATCCTTTATTCTATGAAAATAAGTAAAATATCAAATATTGAAATAAAAGGACTACACATAGACCCTTAGCAGGAAATTTAAGTTTACATGCCATTCTAAAGGAGATCTCATGTTTTTCATATTACAGAGGCTGCTAAATCGCTTTATACAAGCCAGATCCTGTAATGTAGAATTCAATCAACACAAAAGTGTTTCTTTCATCTATAATTAGAGGAACATTGATGGGGTCATAAAAACAATGACTTCAGTGACTGGAGGGTTGAAGGAAGAGTTCCATTAGGACCAGCCAGGGGCTGCCTTTTTCTCAACCTATTGAGAAGCATTTGTCCAGCATTCAATAAAAGTTCAGGCTTTTATAGGGGTTCAATTTCATGACAGATTCATTATTAGTTTATTTGCCCATGCATCTGCTCGCACTTTTGATGGATTTCTTCACATTCTTTTATTAATTTTCCAAAGAAATGAAAATATTGATGAGCAGAATATTTCATGCTCACAAATGGTGTTTATGGAAAATTAGCATTGGGATTGCTTATTTGTCATCTTCCTTCAAGGAATAGATGCAGCATGTCCCAAATTCTTATTGCAGTCTTAAGCTATTAAATCTTATTATTAGGTAATCTAACAATCATATAAAACATTTACACCATTATTGAAGCTATTAAACTTTATTATTTAATATAAAAATTAACCATATTCTTTAAGCTATCATAGCTTATTATTTAAAAATATAATTTTAAATATATAGTTGCTACTATATAATCAATTAAAACTTAGAACTGCACTCAGACTTTTTGGTACACCATGTGTAAGGTAGCTTCTTAATCACAGCTATAGTAGGCAATCATTAAACTATGTCTTAAGGAAATTCTATCTTAAACACAGATGAAAAAGAGTATATTCCCAGCATGTAGAATGGTTACTGTGAAGATATGGGGATGGAGCACATGGTATCATGTGTGAAAAACAGAGACAAAGCCAGTCTGACTTTTCTTTCCACTTAGCTTGGAGACTGTGACTAGTGTGGTATCGTCTGTTCAAGATGTTGTTCTTCAGTTTTTATGGATTAATACTCTCTTCTTGTGGTAGTAAGCAATGGTTTTGTCTATGATGATACTGTTTCAGAACATTGTGTTCAAATCTCAAGAACATGTTGAGGTCTGTATTTGCATATAGGAATTTTGGTCATCTATTAGTTTATAGAGAATGATTAACTTTGTGTATATTATACAACTTCTGTGTATTATCACTTTAACCCTTAGGTCATGTCTGGCTAGTTATTTAGTAGGTGCTAAATATTTGTAAATTGCAGCGAAATATTGCCCAGGGTCTACCTCTTCCTTGAACAATTTGCATAATTGATAGTTTCAGAATCCCTGAAAAATAACCCTTCTCTAATTTCTCGTGGTAATTACTTGAATTTGTTGTGATGAATCTATATTTCTGACCAAATCTTCATGGAAACCATTTAGTTGATGTTAATTTGCCCATATATCATTGCTTTGAGGTCCACCCAACCCATTCTTGTAGAGAATCAGAATTTAGTACATCTCCTGGCTAAAATCTGGATGCCCAAGTGCTTGAGACTGGGGGACCATGCACTACTCCAGTAGGGGGAAATTTCACCAATTTTCCTTCCCAACAAAGATAAGTGCCAGCAGTTTTCTTCTAGCTCTGTCCCTTCCAGTGCTGTTTTTGTAGCAATACGTCATAAACTCTCACCTTAAAAGTGACCTCTTCACTTCGAAGTAAGTTTCCAAGCTTGCAAGGAACTAACAGTAAATGCAAAATGAATCAAAACACAAAGGAATACACACACACACACACACACACACACACACACACACACTTTTCCCATTTCTAGTCTTTCCTATTCTGTGAAATGATGGCTTTTTGTTCTAGAAATATTTTTAGTAAGGTTTTAGTCTGTTTATCATGGTCTCTGGGAACAGATAGCAATCCTCTTCCTGCTCTTTGACAAAAAAAAGTGATAACCTTTCTAAAGTTTGATTAGAGTGATGGGCACTACATTTTATTAATATTGTTCTTATTAATATTGTTTTCATCAGACACAGTCACCTCCTGACAGAGAGGTGATTGCCTCAAGCTACAGAATAACCAGATAGTTTTGGACATAGCCAATGCGGCAATTTGCTTAGCTTGGCTATGGATATACATTACAGGGATTTTGTTTTTCTTTCTTTTCTCATTTCTCCTTTTGTTTTTCTTTTCAATAGAGGGAGATGGGAAGAAAAGAAAATTGGCTTTTGTTCATTAAAAAAACTAATTTTTAAAAAAGCTAAAAAAAGTTTTTAGGATATTTTCATATTTGTTATCTTTTTACATTTTCAAAAGCGTATATAAAGATGTGTACTACATCAATTTTAATTGTTTGTAATGTATTTCTCCCATGGAGCTTTAATATTAGGGTGCTAGTAAATCTCTTGACAGACACAGCTTTCTTTTTCTTTAAGAACTTTATGCTTTGTGTGTCTTCCTGGAGATTACAGAGATACTGTAATTATCACTTTGATGCATTCCTTCCATTTGACTTTAAGATTCATGCTTGAAGTTCTTAGAATCTATTTTTCACACTTCGCTTACATTAATAATTGTATACTTTTTGGGTACAAGTGACATATTGAGATCACTGGAGAAAGAGTCCTAAACATGTTTTTTTTTTTTAATTTGAGACATATTTTCATGTCTTTTGTATGTAAAGTGATTAATAAGATATTTTGTAATGCTGGTAAATCTCTTGACAGGCAAAGCTTTCTTTTTCTTCAAGAATTTTATGCTTCATGTGTCTTCCTGGAAGTTTCAGAGATACTCTAATTATCACTTTTATGTGTTCCTTCCATTTGAATTTAAGATTCATGCTTGAAGTTCTTAGTATCTATTTTTCACACTTAGCTTACATTAATAATTGTATACTTATTGGGTATAAGTGACATATTGACATCACTGGAGAAAGAGTCTTAAATATGTTTTTTTTATTTGAGATATTTTCATGTCACCTTTTGTATGTAAAGTGATTAATAAGATATTTTGTAATAAGTTGGAAGCCATATTCAGTTCTATTTAGGAGAGATGATAATAGAGCTTAGTACTTTTCATATACTACCAGAATAATTCAATTCCTATTTGACTGAAGAAAACAAAAGGAGGCAGAATTATAACAAGTCTAAACCATCTCCCTATAAGGGGCCATATTTTATATACATTGTTTTTGCCATTTTTGTGTTGGAGTATTTAGATAACGGTTTTATGTGTGGATATCCATTTCTCTATTTTTTCACTATACTTGGATCTAGTTTATGCATTTATAGTATATGAGTAAATCACAAATGTATACCTGAGTCAAAGAGTGCAATAAATAATCTAGAAAAGCCATATAAATATTTTGCTGCTTTCAAACACTTTGTTCAATAATTACCACATCAGTACCTTAGACCCCCGGGAAATTTTGGCATATCCTTTTTGTTTCTTGGCCAATGTATTTTTCAAGTGGTTATAAATTTTTGAACTATATGAGCTGTAGATACCATGTATAATGCTCATAAATATGTACTTTACTTATATTTGGAGAGGTTGCTAGTATTCTCAGATTTTGATGGTAGATATGTGGTGTTTTCTGTTAAAAAAAAGTGGGATCAGGTTTGTGACTGAGAGGAAATGTAAAGTGGTATTCATTGAATTCATATGCTATGCAAAACATCTAGTCAATAATTATGGACCAATCTCATTCAACTCCTTACTTTCAGTTTTGTAGAGGTACTTTCTCATTAATATAACTATTCTGTCACTGATTCTATTAACTGTGTGCAAGCTTTCATATCATACTTCATGCAACTTGATCTTTTCCTTGTGTTGTACTTCTTGAAACCATACATGGCCCTCAAATTTCCACATCTTCCTTCTTTGCAGTTTCTCTCCTCTAATTTCTTGATTTATCTCATTTTTTATTTCTCTATAGTGTAACCCTAACCCAAAAGTCCATTAGGAAGGGAATCTCTTCTCATTGATAAAGACCAATGACCCATGTCTGTATGAGAAGTGGGTCAAAATTGGCGAGAGTAGGAGAGAAGTGACATATGATCTCTTTAGTCTCTTTGGTTTTCCTGACTTCCAACTTCAAGAGAAAAGATGCTAATACCATCCTCTTTCTAGGTCACTGAAAAAATATGTTATGGAAAGAATATGAGAGGAGCTGAAGTTCACATAATGTCCATATATACAACTTGTTACACTAGACACTTTAGGGAATCTTACCACTGGGTGAAATCTGGGTCTCCCTTGGTTAAGTTGAGTTGTGTTGCTCCCAAGAGGAGAGTTTCTTCACTCTTTGTTGTCTGGTTGTAATGTAATACCAAGCAAAGGCAACTTCCCAGGTTCGAAATACCAGCATAGGTGCTCTCTATTTTATTCAGTAACAAACCCAGAACAGAGAAGATCAAAACATGACATCATTCAAAATACAGCATTTACTAAGTGTGATTAAATAATCTCCAAGGCCTACCCCACCCCAGGACTTTCCAATCATTCAATCAATTACAAAGTCTCTGTTCCAAATACTTCTCCACCCCTAGGCTATACCTTAATTAAGTCCACCACAAAGCCCCTCTTCTCAAATGGAGATTAGTTTCCAAACATAAGTAAAATACATTCATTTGCTCAACCATAGAACACAAAAAGGTCAAAAGTTCCCCACCCCTGGATCACAATTGAATCTACCCCAGAGTTACATCAAGTTTAAACACAGCACTTAATACCCAAATGGAGGTCTTTTCTTCATCTTGACACGAGGCAAGTTCTCAGCAATCTTAGTTCCTGGGGAGACAAGGCTTAGCAAGGCCATAAGATACATTGCCAGTCCCTTCATGAATT
>NW_027185655.1:469492-532249 GCF_028583685.1 Petaurus breviceps papuanus
TTGACCCACTGGCCAATCAAAAAGTATCTACTGAAAAACAAGCCTCCCTCCCCAGGCTTCTGGTGCACTTTAGCCTAGGGGCAGGGAAGATCTTTAAAATTTACATTCGCATTACACTGGTGTATATTCTTCTTTGTATCCTTTGATAAATGGGTTTCCTCACTATTTGCTATGTGTGTTCATTGTGGAACTGGCATTTGGTGAGAAGTGTCAAACCTTGGATATAAAGCCTGAAGACCTCCATTCCCTACTAAGAAATAATGATCTGGAGTTTGGCTTGAACCCCACAGTTACATCCCCTAGACTAACAATATATAATGGAGAAGATAGATATAATTTAACCCAGTACCCCATCTCTTCAGAGAGAGGAGAACAGAGTGACCATCTGCTCTTGCAGAGAAGGATAGGGAAGGAGACTCTAGAGACATGTCCCTAGTTCACACACACAGCACCCCAATACTATAGTTATAAAGTTTGGGATTGTTTTAGTTGATGTTGAATTGTTTAGTTTGTTCATTGCTCTGCTTTAACTCCTTGTTTTGCCTTAATCTTTTGATTTTTGATTTCTGTTACTAAATAATAGTTTATATATGGCTCCAGAGGTGAAAGTGAGGCTAGTGACTTTGCACAGCCCTCCCTCACTTAAGTCTAACTTAGTTGCATGTCATGGCATCACTTCCCTAATGGGATGGTACTCTTCCAGAGTGAAGGACAAACAACAAGCAATAGATTATATCATTTCATATGTGTATGAAATTGCATTTTATATAGGAAGAGAGAGACAGAGAGAGAGAGAGAGAGAGAGAGAGAGTCAATGAAGATTTATTAACTATTACTATGTTCCAGATATTGTGCTAATGACTGGAAATACAAATCAAAGAAAGAAGAAAAATATTCTCTATCCCAAAGGAGTAGCTTACATTCTAATAGGGGAAGGCAACACATAAAAGGAAGCTGAAGGGGGCAGGGAGGGAAGAAAAATGTACTTGGCTGGGGGCATGACAGAGAAGTCATGTCTGCAACCTGAAGAAAAATGGAGGGATGGCTGGCCTGGATGCCCTCTTTAAATGGAGGTTTCTGGAGGAGTCATACAATCAGAAGGAATTCTGAAGGGGAGGAGGATGCTTCCAAGGTGTGAATTCCAAAGCTGAAGTGATCATCCAGTAAGAAAAAGTTTCTGGGTAATGTTGAGAAATCTGGTTACTAGTCTGGTGAGAAATGAAGATATTCCCCTTCCCCTCCCCACTCCAGGGCACATGTTTTCTTTTTGTTTCCTTTAATTGGACAACATTACTTTAAAGTTTTCTACCTCACATATAGGGAGAAATACTCAGGTTTTCTTCCACTTTCTTTTCCTAGGTCTTCAGCAATATTCTCAAGCTGCTCCTTGAATGGTTGTTTTCAGCAGTTGTCTTTAAGGCGACATTGATAGTTTTACCTTTCTTGGTATAGTTCTTACCATGACAATGAGCACTGTATATATGGTGGTGTGCTGTGTTGTTTAGACTTTTTGTCAAATAATGTGGAAAAAATACATTTATTCTGGAGCTTTGTCTGGTTCACTGACACATTATAATGTGAATTGTCTGGACAGAATTTGCCATCACAGTGGGACCTAATACATTTATCCCCTTCTTTCCACCCCCACCTCCTTTACCCAATCATATCACTTAGCCTCTGGATTTTCCTGCTTTCTTTCAGTCTTGGTTTTTTGTTCATTCTACTCTTCAGAAGAGTTTTGTCTCCAGGAAATAAGCTGATTTCCATTAAATTATGAATGATTAGTGTTCTATATAAAGGGAAACACATGATCAGGAAGGACAAAGAGAAATCCCTAGACAGCTCTAGATTTAACCTTGAGCTGGCATCTAAGCTCTATCTTTGTCTGTCTGTTCCTCCCTCCCTTTCCCTCTGCCTCTCCTTTCTCTCTGTCTCTGTCCCTCTGTCTCTCTCTGTCTCTCCTTTTCATCTTGTCCCTTCCCCTTCTCTCCCCCGACTTCTCTGTCTTTCTCTATGCACAAAGGGGAGCCTAACTAGGATTATTCTGCATTGATCTGCAATGTGTTGCTGTCTTACTCAAGACTAAGGCTACTGTTGGAAGAAGCATGAAAGCCTTTGACTGTAACTGGTACAGTTTCCAAGCTTGCTATCATAGCACTAGAGCATAATACAATTATTCATCTCTCCAGTGCATTGGATGAACACTTAAGAGTTTGCGACCATTGGTGCAGTGTCATCTGCACTGAAACATTTTTCAAATTTGGTTTTTCTGATATCTGACATGTTCTAGTGTATATTTCACTCTTGTGGTCCTGGAAAACACAGAAATGCCATTCTTCCTCCTGTCCACTGTATCAAGCAGATAAGCTCTGAGTAGAAACATTTTGCAACCCTTTGCCGCTCTTTTTTTTTTTTACTCTTAGGAACAGATACATCACGCTGACTACTTTGCTAACTCAATCTATAGTGTCTCCAGGGGCCAACTGGCTAGTGTTTTGGGCTTCTTTCCAGGCCTTCACTGTTATCATGGCAGTCTTTGAGCACACAATGTGTCTGATGAAGAGGACCCTGGCTGACATTCCTGTTCTTTGGCATTTCCCTGTCATAGATGGTGAGATGACTTCCTCCTCCTCCTTCTTCTTCTCTTCTTCTTTGTCTTCTCCTTCTCCTTCTTCTCCTCCTCCTCCTTCTTATTTTCCTTCTTCTCACCCTCCTCTTCCCTTTTTTCTCCTTTTTTCTCCCTCTTCCCTTCTTCCTCCTCTACCTTTCTTCTTCTTCCTTCCCCCTTTCTTCTCCCTTCTTCTTCCCCTTTCTTCTCCCACCCTCTTTCTTCATCTCTGTGGCATAAATGAAAAAAATAACCTTTTGTAATTGAACAAAAGAATCATAATGAATTCTTATTTACTTTGTGTATATCTTGTGATGAGTATACAAAAATATTTTCCTCATAAAATACATGTGACATACTGTGTGCAGAAAATTTATCATTTAGATACATTATTTAGCTTTTAAATGTACATTTTCACTTTAGTAGATTTATATAATGTTAGAAAAATATTAAAAGTATGAAACCTAGCTTGAATAACTCATTAGTGTCTCAACATGACAGCACAAATATAGCTTCATTCTCTTGTCTTCACCTCCAATCGAGTTACCCAAATAAAAACTTATTTTTTCCAGAGTCAAAGTCTTCAAGACAGAGAAATTCCATGTCTCAACTATTTTTAGAGGTAAAGAGCCTCAATTAACTGGGGTGTAGAGAGGAGAAGTTAACTTCGTGGGAAGGCATTTTTTCTCCTTCCCCCCAGTCTCAAAATCTGCTTGTGCAGGAACCCAATTATCTATTCAAAGCCAACTCTTTCTGGGAATGTTGACTACTATAACCCTATTAAGCAGTTTACAGCTCAATCCCAGGTGTGCTTTCAGGCCTTTCTGGTCCTTATCACAATAGATATGTACACTTGAAACTACTGTTGCTGCAGCTATACAGTGGTGTCATAGCTCTATACCCCCCCACCCTCTTCACGGCCAGCTGCATAGAAGAAAATAAATGGATTGATGGCCTGGGATGTCTCTCTCCAAGCCAATCCAATGAATATATTAGGTTTATGCTTGAACCAAAATCTTTCCCCTTCCTTTGTCTTCTCACATGCCTTCACTCTTGGGTGGTCTTTGTAAACCTCACTAAAACGCAAGTTAGCATAGTAAGAGGAAAGTAGAGGAGGAAGGAAGCACTAAAGATCAGCATAACCAGAGCAATCCTTATGGAGGAGGTGTCCTTACCTGCTTATCTAGAAATATGGAGTCCCTCTCCCTATCCTTCCCCTGGGAAGAAGTGTTCCTTGGGATAAGCTTTTGCCAGCCCTGCCCCCATACACATACATCAGTACCCTCAATCTCAGCCCAAATTGCCATCTCCTAACTATAGCAATCCTCATAATAATAATAGCTAGCAATTGTGTAGAATTTAAAGTGTTATTATTATCCCCATTTATCACTAAAAAACCTAAGACAAACTGTGGTTGAGTGACTTCCCCAATGTCACACAGTTTGTTCAGTATCTGAAGTAGGATTTGAACTCACATCTTCTTTGCTTCAAGTCTGGCACTATTTACTGCACCATCTGACTGCCATACTACCCCTGCCTCTTGTTCCTTGTTGCCTGTAGCTAAATGGTCCCAACACCTCCTGCTGAAAAGTGAAAAACTTAAGTGGCCTTTTAAAACTATTTTCCTCTTATGTATCTGGTTTGCCTCAGTTATTTCATTGCTTTGATAAACAATTTATTTCATCTGCTGGACTAACATTTATCATCTCAAGTGTGTACTAGCTAGGCACCCAAATTACACCGGCATGAAATTGAATATTCTACATTCTCAAGAAGTCTATAATCTAAAGGATAAAATTGTAGTCAGGTGCCTAAAAGGCTAACCTGGATTGGGTTGGGTGGTTGGAAGGTGAAGCAGTAGGGCTGGGCTCAGGTCATGGGCAAAGAACCAGAAGGAGGCTTTGGGGGGGGGAGGGGGGAGAAGATGGGAGGGCGATTAGGAGGCAAAGTTGAAAAGGAAACACACGAGTCACCCCCCTTCCTGTTGCCTGGCAGTCTGGCAGTCTGACCTAAATGACCCACTTCATGTGCAAGAAGAAAAGCACTCTGCACCTGACTTCTAGTTTGAGCTCTGCCATTGATTGACTTGGGCAAGGCCCTCCCCTTCTACCATTCTCTGCACTGTGAATTGTGTCTGTATGAGTGTGTGTGTGCATGTGTATGCGTGTGTGTGTGCACGTGTGCATGTGTACACCATGGGCACACATAGGTGATACTTAAAGCCCTGCAAAATCTGCTCCCCACTTTTTCAGTCTTCTGATAGTTCACTGCCCTCTCTGGTCTCTCTGATGCAGCTACAGTGACCTGTTTGCTATTCCTCACCCACAACACTCTTTCTCCTTTTGAAGCCTTTTCCCTGGCCCAGAATTCCCTTCTTTCTGTCCTCCCAGGTGCTAGAACCTTTCCTCTAAGGCCATATTCTTTCCTCTACACTGCTTCACTAAATGAGCAAGTCATCTCAATGTCATTGGTCATCCCCAAGAACAAAGGACCAATCACAACAACAACATACAAGCCTACTTTACTTATCTTCTATATATCCAGCTGTTTGTATTTCTTTAGAGTGTTTAATTAAGCGTCAGACACTTACTGGCTGTTGGACCCTGAGCAAGTCACTTAACCTGTATTGCCTCCAAGAAAGAAGGAAGGAAGGAAGGAAGGAAGGAAGGAAGGAAGGAAGGAAGGAAGGAAGGAAGGAAGGAAGGAAGGAAGGAAGGAAGGAAGGAAGGAAGGAAGGAAGGGAAGAAAATTTAAGAAGAGAGACAGTATACTTTCAAGTAAGTTTCATGGAGGAGGAATACCTGATCTGTCCCTTGATGTGAGATAACAGACACAAGGGGCCAGACTCCAAGCATTTATGATGTCCTGTGCAGAGGAGAACAAGAAAGGACTGTGGCTAAACTATAGGATATTTGAAGAGTTAGGGAGCATTAGGATAGAAGGCTGGAGGGATCGGGTCAAGCCAGATGGCAGATCTCACAAACTCTTAAATTCTCTCCATTACAGTCCTGCTCAAAGAATATTGGCATTTATTAGAGGGTTGTGTTTATTACCAGTGAAAGGTTTTAATATCTCACAGATTCCTCCACAAATTTAAAAATATGTGGATTTTGCTAAAAAGCAGAAATGTGTGTTCATTTATTGTAATTTTTCAGAAGGTTTGAAAAATAGCCACCTCCTTCACAGAACTTGAAAGCAATTGTTATTTTTTTTTACCATAATGGTAAATTAATATTTGAAATTAAATGATTCAAAGCCATTTTGTTATCACTGTAATTCAAAAAAGGTGGGTTTGTTTTTCAGGTTAAAGTCATATGAAGTTTTATAAATGGAAACTTTATGAAAATACTAAAATAATGTAATATACATGAAAGACACCTAAAGTCAGTTCAAGTGCTCATGAAGGACTGTGTAATTTTGGAACAGATTCTAAGTAGATCCTTCATATTTCCTACTCCTGTCTTTTTTCAAGAAAGTACTTTGATTGAGAGATGCATTATGGACCTAGCCTGTGAAATCTCATCTTGAAAAAAAAATGTGCACACCATTTTTAAGATTCTAAAGTTGTATCATTCCTTTGCATCCCTTCAGTTATTCAGCTATCCACATAATGAGAAGCAGAACTATTTCTTTTCACAATGTTCCTTTAAAAACAAACAAAAACAAAGAAAGCAGACTAACATAAACCAAGTGCATTTTCATCTCAAATTTGAAGTTCAGTGCCAAAGGGAGAGTTACATTTTCAGGTTGAATTGACTAGAAAATCTCTAAAGTAAACCCTAAAGGAAATCACTGTTTTGTCCTAAATGGCTCTATAATGTTCTTGCTGTAGGTGAATGCCACCCTTTCTCTGCCATCTGCCTGCCCTATCCATCCATCCCAGACCCCTTCTTCAAAGAATGCTACATTTTCAGAGTCAAATGATGTCATTTGAATTGCAAATCTTGTCACATATGTAGTTTTATTCTCTTGGACTAGGATGAGTGGCAGTGGCATATAAGAGTTAACAAACCTTATCTAGTTTTAAATACATTTCTTGTATTGAAAACTAACAGAGCTGAAAACTGAATGGGGGAAAGGCTGGGCTCTGGTATTCATTCCTTTATTGGAGTATTGAAAGGGCTGTATGAAGGAGACCTGATAGAAATGTCATGGCACCGTGGAATGCGGCTAAGTCCAAGGTAGGAAAAGAAAAGGTTGGTTTTGATGCTTTAAATAGGATGCTAGGAGCAGCCCACAGCACTTTGCAGAAAGACGGCCTGAGGCTATACGTGTTCTTTATGCAGTAGGACTTCAGAAGGAAGGGAGTCCATCCTTCAATCACCCAGAGAACCAAAACTTTTGAATGGTCTCACGTTCTCAGGACACAGCTTCATTGTGATCGATGGCAACAAATTGAAAAAAGAAAAATCCTGGAGAAGGAAGCGCTTGTTCTAGACAGAAAAATTCCCTTTGCACCCTGGAACCTTCCATACCCCAAGGGAACTGGGTCATGTGACTGTAATTTGTGTTCAAATTGACTCTATATTTGCTTATCTTAATATCATCTTTCCCTCCCAATTTAGGGATAGAGAGAGAGAAAGAAATATAGATAGTTGTCTCTCTATATACATATATGTATGTATATAAAATATGTATACAGATACATGTATGTATATATTTTGCCCTGATGTGCATGTATATGTGTGTGTTGTGTATTGTGTGTGGAGATAGAAAGACAGATAATCTACATGTGCATACATACATGCACACATTCACCATGATGTGACTCTTTGGTTTCAGTTGTACTTGGGATCTTGGTAAATAAACTAGGAGTCACAGAGATTATATCTAGGATACACTTACTTGAACCTTTTATCCTATCAATGCAGACACATCCCCACATGTTCAAACCATAACCCATACATGCCTTCTTACATGTTAGATGAGAAGGGGCTCCATTTGAATGTGAGGCGAGGTCCCCCCCCCCCCCCCCGCCCAGGGACTACATGCTCTTTTCTCAGTATTCCCAGCGCTTATCAATTGACCGGCACAAAGAAAGCACTTCATAAATGCTTGTTAATTTAATTTGATTTAATCAGTGATTCCTGCCCACATCCTCCCACAAATTCCCCAAAGAGTATCTCACCAAGACACTCAGCTTCTTTTTCTATATCTTTTAACATTCCATGGATTCAAAGAAACATGGGAAGACTTGCTTGAACTGATGAAGAATGAAGAAAGCAGAACCAATAAACTACAGTAAGATACATAATAAGACACATAACCAAATAACTACAGTAAGATACCTAAAATAACATTAATATCAGAAGTTAAATTACATAAAATGGCCAAGCTTGATGACAAATAATGAAATGGATTTCCCTTCATTCAGTAGAAAGGTGATAGACTATAGGTACAGAATGTTCCATGTTAGATTGCATTGGTATGTCAGTAGGATTAACTTTATTTTTTAAAGCAATTGGGGTTAAGTAATTTGCCCAAGGTTACATGGCCAGTGTTTTTTGTGTGGGTGTTAAGTATCTGAGGCCAGAACCGATCCAGGTTCTCCCAAAGCAGGGGCCATCACTCTTATTCACTGTGGCACTTAGCCACTGCTGGATTGACTTTATCAAATGATTTATATAAGAGAAGTTTGGAGTGAGGGAAAGTGAAGGAGTAATCATCTAACAAGGGATTGTGGCATAAAAAACATTAAAAATTAAATTTTTATTTTGAAATATTCCTTGGATGTCATTGCAATGCTCAGGCAGCCCATCTGTTTTCCTTTTTTCTTGATACATATAACAGATGTGACAAAAGACAAACAGCTATTACTACAGCTACTATCACCGCTGCTGCTGCTGCCTATCCTTCTCCTTCCCTTAGCGCTGCTGCTGCTGCTGCTGCTGCTGCTGCTACTGCTGCTAGTGCTGCTAATACTCTACTCTGTGGTGCTCTCCTGAGGGAAAAGCTTGAGTCAATGAAAACACTGAGTAGTTCCCCAAATGTATTCCAGTTCCCTGTCTTTCTCCTAGTTGTTTCTGGGCACAGCTCAATGTCCTTTTGCAGTGTCTATCCATGATGTATATTCTGAGGGATTGTGTAATAATAACAACTCATATTTATATAGACTTTAAGACTTGCAAAGTGCTTTCTAAATATTATCTCACTTATTTTCCTAACAACCCTGGGAAGGAGATGTTATTATTATCTCCATTTTTCATATGAGGAAACTGTAGCAGACAGGCATTATGTGACTTGTTCAAGTTATACAGTTGGTAAGTACTGAGGGGAAAGTTTAATTCAGGTCTTCCTGACTTAAGGTACAGCAATCTATCTTCTGTACCACCTACCTCCTTAGTTCAAGTTCATTCAAATGTATGTCATAAACTAGACAAAATCAGAATCTTTCATCTAATTCTTGCTAATGGATATTCCTTCCCCCTCCCCCCCCATGTATGTATTTTAGGTAAAAATCTTTTGAATAGCTAATTGTAAATTCCATTTAGGTCACTCTGTAGGGTACTCAAGTAATTGTTTGATGTAATTAACATGCTATCATCTGTAAAAAAAAAATAACCACTTGAAGGATGTCATCATCTATAGAGGAATATTTTTTTTTCTTTTTTGGACACTAAGCTAAACAGTCTACACAATATTGACAAATATTTTTTTTAGTTTATGTATGAAGCTACTAACTGGAGAATTATTGAACAAAACCACTTCTGTTTTATATCTATAAAGGATTCTAGAATGATATTAATATATTCCTTAAGACTCTTTCTTGGAGAAGAGTCTTTTTAATGCTGCCTTTTGCTCCACCAAATAAAATTATATTTTCAGTCAATGAACAATAAACACAGTGGATTTTGTACTTCTGAACTTTTCATTTATTTGTGTTATCTTAAAGAGTTGGGATCCTATCTATATAATATAATTTTCCTTGTCTTATTCTCATGCTTTCATCAGGGACACATCTGATAAATGTGTGAGAATCTTTTTCATGAGAATGTTGTGCTCATGAAAAATGCAAGCATATGATTTGGCAGTTATTGATTTTAATTTTAGTTATTTGCTACAACGAAAGTATTCATGATTTTATCCAAGTATGATCCATTTGCTTCTCTTTCACATATCTTTTGAATATATTTCTCAATGTGATGATTACATAACCTTTAACATTATCTCCCTTGTGTCTACTTGACTTGATCCAACTACTCTTCTCACCATTGTTTTCCGTAATGTCATTCCTACTTAGTCATGTAGCACAGTGCATTGGGGAATGATCATTGTCCAAATATGTTTCCTTTATTAATAATTGCTGGAGAAAATATTTAGTGATGGAAATCTTTGCTGAGCTTTTCCATTTTTTGTGCAGGTTATACTCTTTCCAGTTGCATCATTAAGTGCTCTTATCTATCTTAATTGAGTCTCAGGTCTCTCCCCCAAGAGTATGTAAGCTCCTATGAGGACCTGGATAATTTTATGGTTGTCTTTTATTAATTGATTGATTGATTTATATATTTGGTTTCATTTGTAGCCAGAACATATACACTGATATGCTTCAATTCTTTGGACATTATGTTGACTCATGGGAACTTGGATAAAAATATTTAATTTAAATTACAGTTAATTAATATTTATAGATAGCATAACAATGTGATTCTTTATACACTTTACCTTCATTTCTGGAACTCTGTCACCATCACTAAAGAGACTGAAGTTGACACCCAGGACTGGGAGTCCTTTGATACATTATTTTATGGGTTGCCACAATGGCTAGGAGCCATCTTATATATCTCTTTATTTTAGCCTTTGCTGTGGCCAAAGGATTCCCTACCTACTGGTCATGAGCCTTTCCATATTGAGCTGGGCTGTTCCTCAGATAGAACATGGCCATTAGAAATAAACTAGAATCTTCTAGATTGGGATAGCTAAAGCTATAATTGTAATTTTTATTCATTATCCAGAAAACTTGTAAAGAATGTTTATTAATTCCAGAGTCTTCTCTGTAAATTATTCCATATATATATATATATGCACACAAACATATGTATTGTATATATATGTATGAATATGTATACATATGTGTATACATGTGTGTATATATACATGTGTATATATATTTATATAGCTTTGCATTATTTCTTTGCATGTTGTCTAGATTGTAACTGCCTTGAGGTCAGGGTATGTCTTTTGTGCTTTTTGTATCCTCAGTGCTTAGTGCAGTACTTTTTTTTGTTTTATTGATTGATTGGATACTTTAAGCCATTAAAAATGTTCAGATTACCTTAAACTTAAAACATTTGATGAAAAACTCTTTTTCGCTTATGCAACGGCCAAAGGACAGTCTCAGAGAATGCCTTCAATTATGATTCTTTAACTGTGTAGAGATATTCATCAGGTCATTCACTTAAAGTCAGGGGATTTTAGACAGAACTGAAAAGTTCCTCGGAGGCCTTCTAATCCAACATTTTAAAGTCTTGGAAGAACAATTTGACCCAGAGAACTGAACCCAGAGAGTTCAAGTAAATTGCCCGAGGTTGTATAGGTAGTGAATAACAGAGCTAGAATTTTAAACTAGGGCCTCTGACTTCAACTCCACTGCTCTTCTGACTACAGCATGATCCTAGCCCAATGTGGTATTCTACCAACTTTATTTTGAACCAATAAAAAACTAATCATAAAGACTGGAGAAACATTTTAAAAGAATGATCTTTTCAACTGGAACACCACTTAGGAGAAGTCATGTTATGGTCCATTTTTTTATATAAACTCCTAACTGCTGTTAAACAAGTAACCACTTGTTTATCACCTACTCTAACAATGAATAAGAAATAAATGAAGGAAATGACCAGTATATAAAGATCAATCTGTTGTGCCAGACCAATTTGTAATTTTCTAAGCAACTGCATTAGCTAAAGGGCACTCAAGCAAATGGACTAGGCCTTCATAAAGCATTTGATAGTCTCAGAAAAGGTTTTTTGTTTGGATTGAATTTGAATTAAATGAAATCGTGTTGCCTGGTTATGGAAGTTTGCACAAGGATTGAGAAATTGGATAAAAGAACATAAACATGGGGTAATGATAAATGGCACTGCATGGGGGGAGGGAAGGGAAGGAAGGAGTCCAAAGCAGCGCCACAGGGTCAGCACTAGGTCTGGTGTTGTTTAACGTCTTAAGTAATTATGTGGAACCAAGCAGTAAACAGTGCATTACTGAAAGTTTCAAACAATATATGGGGCATCATTTTAAGAAAGGCCTTAAAAAACTTGAAGTAGATAGAAAATGCCTTGAGAGTGAACATACAGTAAATTTCAACAGAGAAAACCCCAATCAGGGACCCAAATGATGCCAAATTCACACAAAGAACATGGAAAATTAGGAAAGAAGCCAATTAAAGAAATTCACTGAATTAGATATTTATGAAATATGTCTATTGTTTTTAAACTCACACACATACACATGAAAATACATAAAAATACAAAAAAAGAGGTTCATTTATCTTTCTTTCTACTTGCATGTTTGGATTATTTTTGTGACCTAAGGCCCAAGGGTAATCATCAAGAGGAAGAGTTCTTCTCTGAGTTCACAAAGATCTGGATTCACTCGGGAGGACCTGCCTCAAACCAGAATGAGGGAAAAATGTTCCTTTTTTCCCTCTGGTGGCATTACCATCACCCCAGAGTGATAAATCAGTTGAGAAACATTTAATTAAACACCTACTATGTGTCAAACATTGTGCTAAGTACTGGGGATACAAAGAAAGGTTAAAAAGACAATCTTTACTCTGAAGATGCTTACAGTCTAATGGCAAAGACAACAAGAAAGCTTAAAAGACTTGGCATTTCCGTGACAATGTTTCAGGAAGAGCAGGGACTGTTAGCCGTCAGTATTGAGAACTGAGTAAGATATTGAAAACAAAATAGATGGCCTGGTGTGACAGGGTTTATGTGCTACAAGAAGTGCAGCAGAAAGCTTAGCAGAATTTCAGCAGAACACCACAAAGTTGAGAGAAAGACTTCCAGTAAGCCAAGACCTGTGAAGTTACCCCTTTGCCAAATCTACTCTCAAAACTGAAACACATTTTCTCCTTAGATATTGTATAAACTTGTAGAAGAGTATTGCTTCTTTGTTAGTTAGTTTGAGGGGTGGAAAATTGCTTATACCAACTCTTCTCATTATACCAATGTAATAAATACCTATTTCTGTCTGGCAGTGAAAAATTTATGAAACACTTATTATGGGCCACACACTAGACTAAGTGCTAAGGATGTAAAAAGAAACAAAAGACAGAGGACCTTGGCGGTGCCGTGGATAGAGCGCTGTGCCTAGAATCGGGAAGGATCATCTTGAATTCAAATCTGGACTCAGAACACTTGGTAGTTGTGTGACCTTGGGCAAGTAACTTGACCCTGTTTGCCTCAGTTTCCTCATCTGTTAAATGAGCTGGAGAAGGAAATGGCAAACCACTCCAGGATCTCTGCCAAGAAAAGCCAAAATGGGGTCACTGAAAATTGGACACAAATGACCAAGCAACAAGCCCCCAAGGAACTTACAGTCTAATGGTGGGAGACAACAGGTAAACAAATAAGTACAAACAAGCTATATATGGAGAATAAACAAGAAATAATTAAAGAAGGGAAAACACTAAATTAAGAAAGGTTGGGAAAGACTTCCTGTGAGTGATGGGATTTTAGCTGAAATTTAAAGGAATCCAGGGAACTCAGTAGTTAATTCAGTCTGTCTAGCTAATTATCAACTGAACTGAAAGAGGGCAGCTAGGTGCTGCAGTGAATGGAATACTGGGCTTGACATCATCTTCATGAGTTCAAATACAGACTCAGATACTCACTAGCTGTGTGATCCTGGGCAACTCACTTAACCCTGTTTGCATCAGTTTACATCAAGAAAACCCCAAATGGAGTTATGGAGACATGGACATCACTGAAAAAGACAATGATAAATCAATGAAGAACACACTGATGGGGACTCATGAACTAGAGAAACCAATCTGTACCTCTTCAGACTAATTCACAATTTCAGATATGCAAATGATACCATTATGATGAAAGAAAGTAAAGAAATATGTGTGTATATATACATAATTGCTTTTTGAAGGGCAATTGGGGTTGAGTGACTTGCCCAAAGTCACATGGTTAGTAAGTGTGTCAAGTGTCTGAGGCCGGATTTGAACTCAGTTCCTCCTGACTCCAGGGCCAGTGCTCTATTCACTGTGCCACCTAGCCACCCCCAAGAAATATTAAGAAGCATCTTGAGGGTGAAAGAGGAGAATGCAAAAGCTGCCTTGATGTTTAACATTAAAACAAAAACCTGTTCCCATCACTTCCTGGTAAATAGAAGAAGAAATGGAAACAGTGTAAGACTATATTCTTGGGCTAAACAATCACTGTAGATGGTGACTGCAGCCATGAAAAGATGTTTGCTCCTTGGAAGTAAAGCTATGGCAAATCTGGACAACATGATAAACAACAGTAAGGAGATCAAATCAATTAATACTTAAAGAAACTAACTCTGACTGTTCATTGGAAAGACAAATGCTGAAACTAAAAGTTAAATACTTTGGTCACATAATAAACAGATAGGACTCCATTAGAAAAGATCCTGATGTTGGGAAAGATTGAAGACAAAAGGAGAAGGAAATGGTGGAGAGTGAGATGGATAGTTAGTGTCATGGAAGCAGCAAACATAAGATTGTACAGACTTCAGTAGGTAATGGCAGATGGAAGGACCTGGAGTGCCATAGTCCATGAGGTCACAAAGAGTCAGACATGACTGAACAACTGAAAAAACTTTATAAAATATAAGGAATTTCTGATATGTAATTCTTGCTGCCTAGTTTGTCCACATAGGTATCCACAGGGTGCTAAAATAATGTCAACCTGCAGTCATGTTGTACAATCTCCACTACCTCTTTGCATATTCTGTCAGACCCCTGGTTCACCTTTGTGAAATTTCTGGAGGTAATTATACCCCTCTGTTTCTATAAACAAATCTGAATGATGACCATTTCTTTGATGTTTCTTCATTAACACATGGTTGAGTTCATGTGGATTTCACCCATTTAGCCCTTGTGATTTCACTCTTGACCCTTTGCTGTTCTGTGGGCTCAATCCAGAGAAAAAATGCTTTATGGATTATATATGACAAATTCAGTGGTATAGATCTGTTGTCAACCTTTACTACTTCCCGGAGAATCAAGATAATTTGTTCCAAAACAATCACTTTCAACCTTCTTGCCATGTGCTCTTAGAACATCTCTCAATATTCTTTTTTTTTTCCTTTTTGGCAAGGAAACATCAATCTTTCTAAAGCTGCCTTGTGATGAGCCTTGTATTTCATTAACATTGTATGGTTTTTTGTTTGAACTTCTAAATCCATAGTCATCAATGCCAAAAGTACAAATTAGGACTGTTATTGTAAAGGTGTTCATTGCTCTAAATGTGTTCTACCCACTAGACTTTGATTTCCAGATGTTAATCTGAAAATGCTCAACCTCAGCTTTTCTTTTCAATTGTCTTGTGCTCAGTGTGTCTTTGCTTGGGGAAGACCAAAATTTTTATAGGTGTTATCATCATAGATTGATGTGGTCTGACCTCCAAAGCCAAGTGAAGAGTTTTTTGTCTTTGCTTGTCTTCTTGTCCCTGGGGTACACCAAGCATTTTACAGTTATCCAGTCCAAAAGACATTTTTATATCATTGAAGAAAGTTTCCCCTAAATGAAGGAGCTGTTTAATGTGTTTTTCGGTACAGCCATATAACTTGATGGCATTGATATACACCAAGAGATTAGTATAATTTTTGGTACAACTCTGTCTTTGTCTTAAAAGTCATATTCATGTCCATTCAGAAGTAATGGGCAGAACCATGATGGACTTAAACTGTGTGCTTGAAAGATTCCACGTTTTTAGTTTAGAATACAATGTATCAATTATTCTTGATATTATTGTCTTAGCGGTATATTTTAAATAGAGAATAATTTTTCATATTGTAATAGGCTAAGCTTGACTCAGAAAGGTCCCCTGTTAATTTATTTCCCATATTAGAATGAAATGAGATACTTATAGGTTGCCTAATAGCTAACAAAAGTAAGTTTCTTTAGGCATAGCACAAACAGAATACACCATAAGAATACCAAACTCAGTTCAGGTAGACATGGCCCCTGAATTTAACCAAGGGTTTTTGGTTTCACCAAGGGAATTTAACTATTAACCAAGAATTCCCTCCTCTCTCATATTCCTCATCTCACTTCAAATGTCTTCTGTTACTATTTTCTTTTTCATTCTTATCTCTTGTGAATAGATGACCCTTTTCCTGCTCAAGGCAACCCATCTACATTTACATATGATCCCATTCCATCCCATCTTCTCCTTCAGCTATATCATCCTTACTTTCTCACTTATCTCCAATCTCTATGGATTGACTGTTTCTTTACTACCTACAAACATGTCAATGTTTCTTCCATCCTCAAAAAAAAAAATCCCTTCTAGTTTTAGTCCCATATTTCTCCTCCCTTTCATGACTAAAATTCTTCATCAGACCATCTATGCCTCTACTTCTTTTCTTCTCACTCTCTTAACCCTCTGAAAACTGTTTTCACCAATGTTACCCGTGATCTCTTAATTGCCAGATCTAATGGCCTTTTTCTCAGACTTCATCCTTCTTGGCCTCTCTGCAGCTTTTGACACTGCCAAGCACCTTCTTTTCCTTAATAATCTCTTCTCTTTAGGTTTTCAGGACACTACTATCTCCTTTTCCTACCTTTCTAATGGCTCCTCAGTCTCTTTAGATGGATTGTCATCCAGGTCACATACTTTAACAATCTGATGTCTTCCAGGGCTTTATTCTTGTCTCTCTTCACTCCTCCTTCTATACTATTTCCCTTGGTAATTTCGTCAACTTCCATGAATTTAATTATCATCTCTATGCTGATAATTCTCAAGTCTACTTTTTTTCCCACCTCTAAACTTTTTTTTCCGACTTCCATTCTCAGATCTCAACTCTCTATTGGACTTCCAAACTGGATATCTCAGAACATCTTAAACTCCATATCCAGAACTAAACTCAATATCTTTCCCCTCAAGCTGTTTTTTTGTTTTGTTTTGTTTTGTTTTTTTAGGAAACAGCCACATTGACATGGATCTCTGTTCTTCTAAGGGCATAAAATGTCACACCCAAGTGGAATTAGGTCCCTTGACCTTTGGAATATGTCCCAAGACCATGTGAGTCACCACACTTAGTTTGTGAGCCAGATATATTTCTATATGAAGGTAAGTTCAGTCAAATCAAAATATATTTATTAAGTGCCTTAAAACTAGGAGATTTGAGCCTTAGCCTATGTAGCCAATAAAATCTTAAGGACAGCTTTCTTGGATTTTAGGAAAAGAACTAGCTGAAACTATAATTGGAAAAGGGAAAAGAGGCATGATAAACCTGACCTTTTAGACATATACATATCCAATACTCTACATTCTTATTAAACTTGAATTTATTTTATATATTTGAAATATGTAATTGTCATGAATGTAGAAGTGAATCACAAGAAATGGTACAAATGTTGAAGTGTTTTCATGTGATTTGTTCAATAATCAACAAATTGATAACAAATTACTCTTTATACCTGTGGAACTTTTGTCTGCATCCATTTCATATTTATCTAACACAAGCTTTAGTTTTGTTTAACTTTTTGTTGACAGATAATTAACCAGAAAGTTTCTATATCTTCCTTCAGGATTTTTTCTCTTGTTCAATTTCTTTGCTTCTCAAACATCTATTGTATAAATTTTGACTTATGTGAAATTGATTATTTTGCTCATTGGGCTACTGTGCTTTCTTGTTTGCCTTCATCTTTTGGTTTTTCCTTTCAGCTGTTGATTAAGAACATAAAATATTTTTCATATACTTTTGCATTTTATTTTGCATTTCTCACATTATTTCTCTCTATTTCTCACATTTATTTATTTATTTTGAATCTCACATTTATTTCTTCTCTTACTTACAAAAGTTACTATATTTTTGCATATTTGGATTCATTTATTTGTTGATATTCTACTACTGTTACAATATTTAACTGATGTTGATATTCTACTTGCTTATTAAGTTCATTAAACTAATTTTCTTTTATTTTCATAATGTGTTATTTTAGGGATATAACATTCCAGAATTGTTGATTTGTCCCATCATCATCATCATTCTTTCACACAGCTGTTTGGTAAATTTATTTTTTTAATAAAATACATTTATTTTTTAATAAAATAAATTTACTGTTCAAGATGTCATTATTCCTTCTGTTTAAGCATGTATATTTATTTGTGCTTTCTATATTAGTCATTTTTTATTTTACATAAAGTATATGTTGATTGTTTCTGCTTTTTATGCTTAAAATTTCCCTGTGCTTCAGCATGTGATTTATTTTTCAAAGGCACTAATTTATGGATCATATGACAAATAAAATGTGTATTAATTCTCTAATCATCACAAATTCTTAAAGCACTCCAAAGTAGAAATTGTGCACCAAATAAAGTCAATCCAGTTGTTTCCATGGTCCAGGACACCAAGAACCCAAACAGAGTAAAAATTCAGTAAACTAAAAACAAAGACTAATCCCTAACCCCCAGCTTGCTTGGTCCTCCCTCTCTTCCCCAGAACCCACCATACTCCTAGAAACACAGCTTCCAAATAAATCAGTGAGTTTAGAACAAAATACAATTGTTTCCTAATACCCACCCCTTCTCCCTATACCTCAGAGATCCAAATGGTAGGAATTCACTTGAGTCAAGACAACAGAAAGAGAAAAGGCTTAGCATCCAAGTGGGCCCAGTTCTCTATCCCTATAATTCACTTGGGGTAAAGATCAAAGATGAACCTTGAATTAGGTTCTAATTAGGTTCAATCATCTCAATAAAGGCTGAGAAAGTTTTCAGATCCTTCCCCTAGGGACACTACCATCAAAGAAGAATTAATTGTCAGTCAATAAATAATTATTAAGTACCTGCTAATGCCAGACATTATGCTAAACATTGAGGACACAAATGTGAAAAGGATAGTCCCTGCCCTAAAGTAATTTATGACCTAATGTGGGCAGTCAATACACAAAAGAAAGTTGAAAAGAGGTTGGGTCGGGGACATGGAAAAATGGAGAAGTCAAAGAAGTCCAAAATGTGTTCAGAAAAGTGGAAAATGTGCTGTCTGAGGAAATATCAATCTTCTCCTCTTCCTCTAAATAGAGGAATTTGTGACTCCGCCCTCCAGTTTAGAATAGAAGCTACTGAGGCGGTATGAGTAATGAGGCTAATTTGATATTGTAAGATAATGAAATTGTCCAATTATGAGTTTGCTGGGGGCACTCAAAGAGAAACCAAAGAAAAGAGGGAAATAGAAAGTGAACAACAGGGGGAGCTTTGAAAATAAGAACTGAAGTTACTGATGATCTGAAGAAGAAGAAAACTCCTCCTGAAAATGAAAAGACTTTGAGTATAAATATGCAAACCAGCAAGGAAGATACTACTTACACAAAGGAAAATGATCTTCAGATCAGGGTAAGTAGTTCAGGTATCTATGAATAATTGTTGTAAGATAAAGGATAATGCACTAAAAGAAATCTGATGAGACATATAACACATGAATGCCCCCAAGAGAGGATGGAGCCACCCAAATGAGGATATTCTTGAATATTTTGGAAGAGAGATAAGGATTGTGAAAAACAATTTCTGGCCTGCACAGCATAAAAAATCATCAGAACTTATCATACATGGTGTAAAGCCAACCAGAGCAGCTTTCCAGAAGACAGCTTCTGTGAACAGCCTTCAAGATTCTGATTTCATAGGATAGTGAAATCTCTATATATTCAATAACAAATCAAAGCAAAACATTCACAGAAAATCAAGGTACAGAATTCACAATCTTACAACTTATCACAGAAAATCAAAATACAGCATTCACAATGTTACAGCTTTTCACAGAAAATAAAAATACAGTATTCACCATGTCACAACTCAACAACTTATCACTAAAATGGCCACATAGTTTTCACCAAAGTGGTCACATAGTTTTAAAAAAGTACATTTATTTAGTCAATCACAAAATCCTTAATTCAATCACAAAGTACAAAAGTCAAAATTCTCCACCCCTAGGTCACGGTAAATCATAATCTTCTCAGTTAGTACACAGTATCCAAGTAAAGTCTTCTTTCAGCTTGACTCGAGACTGGCTTTCAGCTTCCATGGTTCCTCTTCCATGGTCCCATCTCCAACAGTCACCTGGGTTCAAAGGCAGGCAGCTTCCAGTTCCTTGTCCAGTTCTTCATCCAGTTCCAGTTCCATATTGAAGTTCTCATTGTCCAGTCCACCTCAAGTCCTTCACAGTTCCTGTTTCTGGGAAGACAAAGCTTGACATAACCACAATAATATCCATACACATGGTCAGCACCATCATCAATTCACTGTCTGCCTGTAAAATCAACTCAGATCCACCAACAAGGTCTGATAACTCAACACAAACCATCAATATAGAAATCAGCACAAACCAATAAACAAGGTCCAAGAGGTCAGCACAAATCCATCAACATAGAAATCAACACAGACCCACAAACAAGGTCCAAGAGGTCAGCACAAGTCATCAGTAAAGTCCCAGGACCTCCAAAACCCTCCTCCAGAACTTCTGTAAACATACAACCAGAAAATCCTTTTTCAGGGCTTCCAGGAAGGTCCCAGGGCTCCTGTACAAAGTATCACAAACAAACATCAATGCAGACAGAGCAGACAGAGTGCCAGTCACCACAAGTTTTCTCCTTCTCCACTCTGCCACCACGAGTCCTCTTATCAGTTCTGCTCCATTCTTCAGCCCAGCAGCTGCTGCCCTGCCTCCACAGTGCTCCTCCCCAGAAGTTCACAAGTTGTGGGGTTCACACGTTCTGTTTCTTAACAGACGTGGTACAAGGTTCAAAAGAAACTTGAACTGAAACAAGGTGTTAAACATTCAATAGCTGAAACAGGGTATGAACTACTTCTGCGCTTGCCATTACACATGGTTATATATGAACAAAACTGAAAATACAAGAGAAGAAGAGAGTTACCTTCAAAAATATATACTACCCAAACTGACAGAAGACCAAATAAAGTTCTTAAATAACAATCTCAGAAAAGGAGATAGAACCAACTATAAAGAAATTATTTCTAAAAAGTGTTTTCTCATCCAAAATGGATTCACAGAAGTGTATCACACTTTTAAAAAATAATTACTATTCATACTACACAAATTATTCTGAAAGTTTGAGAAAGCATCACGCTGAATTCACTTTACGAGGCAAAAATAGCCATAATACCTAAACAAGGGAAGGGCAAAACACAGGAGAAGAGAACGAAAAACCAACATAATTTATGAATGCCAATTCAAAATTTTAAATAAAATCTTGTCAGATGACAAATCTTCCAAGAAATTATTCATCCTGGATTATAATAGACATGCAAGGATGGGTCAATGTTAAGAAAACAAGGAACATAAGTAATCATGATTACTTATGTTCCTTGTTTTCTTCACATTAAAATATAACAAAAACAAAAACACCCCAAATCACATGAATGTCTGTTTCATCAAGTTAAAAAAAATTTTGGGCCAAATGGTTTCAATGACTACTGTTTCATAGTATAATTTGGAGAAGAGTAACTGCTACAACCCTTTATTGTAATTATTATTATTATTTTGCTTTTCCTACATTATTTCTCCTTGGTTTCTTTAACTATTGATCCTTAATATAAATTTTGTCATTACTTCTTCTAGTCCTAACCTTTTCTTCATTTGATTAGTACAGTAGGAAATTTAAAATTCAATTAAGTAATATTATTTTAGGATGCTTACATAATGCAACAATGATCAGTCGATCTCTTGATCAACTTCAATTGATCTCTTCAGTTATTTCTCTTCCTTTATTTCTCTAAAGTTAGGTTAATAGTAATGTTGATATACCTCCTGTGTCTTGATAGGTGTTCCTAGAGATATTTCATATATGCTCTTTTCATTTTGAACAGAATTTCTTTTCCATTTGAACAAATGAATTAACTAATTAATTAATAATAAAGTACTCGGCAAGTGCTTACTATAGGCCTGGAGCTGTGCCAAGTGATGGGAATACAAATCCCAAAAGTAAGGAAGGTCATGACCTTTGAGAGTTTCAATAGCAGTTGATTGGTGTGTCCTTTTCAGGAATGTAGCGCTGGTTCAAACACTGTTCCATTATCCAAACAGGTTTAGGGAATCTTGATGGAAAGTGGAGAATGAAGTCAATTAGTCAGGAAAGATGCATTAAGTGCCTACTGTGTGCCCGATACTGTGCTAAGCACTAAGGGTACAAAGAAAGGTTTCTGTTCTCAAGGAACTCATGGTCTAATTGGGGGAGAGATATGCATAAAAGTATCACATACAAACAAGTCATGAGCAGGGTAAATTATATATAATCAACAGAGGAAAGAATTAAGGGGGTTGAGAAAGGTTTCCTGTAAAAGGTGGGATTTTAGCTGAGACTGAAAGAAAGCCGGGGCAGCTGGAAGGCAGAGAGATATGCGGTGGGCATGAGTCAGACTAGATATGTTGAAGTCAAGCCAAGTTAAATGTTGTCAACAAGCCAAATGTGTGCCAGGCACTATGCTAAGCCCTAGGGTTACAAAGAAAGACAAAAACAATCCCAGAAAGCATAGGGAAGAGAATGTGAAAACATTACATCCACATCGGGTTTGGCCAGAACATTTGGAAAGAAGGAAATCACTGCGGGGAGACTGAAGAAAAAAAAAAGCTTCTTGAAAAAGGTAGGATTTTAGGTAAGATTTGCAGGGAGCTGGAAGGCAGAGGTGAGGAAAGAAAGACTTCAAAGCATGGGAAGTCAGTGAAAAGCCATGTATCTGGGGAACCCCAAAGCACACAGGCACTGCCCAGTCATGCCTACCCCGTGCATAAAACTATTGGCGTTGTCCTTGTCCTCTTCATGTGACTCTAAAAATCCAGTGTTGAGATTCTGGTGCCTTTCTCCCTCAGGGTACAAGGGAGGTGGTGACCAAAGTGGTTCTGATGCTGGTGGTTTGATTTGTCCAGCATAAACATTCTCTCATCTCCCCCTCAGGAAGTGTTGCTGCTTGAGCTAGGCTGGCTTGCCTGACCCATCAGTGATCACTGGTCAGCAGTTGATTGTAATTGGTAATAGTGGTTTGGAAAAGGGGACCCTTTCCTCACAAGGTTTTTTTCTTCCCTGTATAATGGCTGCTTTCCTTAGAAACACTTTGAAGTCATACTGCAGTTTCTTTGAGGACTTGTAGAGACCCTACCTTTACAAAGAGTGAACCTGATCCATTCCATATCTTGGGTACACAATCTACGTGAGATGCTATGACTGAAAAAAATCAGCACCCAGAGACTTTGGTTATGAACCCTACTCAAGCTTGTTCTTCAGAAGATAGGAGTGAAGGGTGCTCCTAATGCCAATACTCTGATGATTTAGAGTTGATGTTGAGAGGAAACGAGGAGTGAAAGGAGGAAATGGCAAGTCAGCCAACAGTTAACAAAAGGAGGTACACTTTTCTCCAACCTAGCAAAAATACACAACAAAGGTACAAAGGCACTTAGCTACTTTGGAGGTGACCTCCTTCGTCTGTATGTAGAAATATGACATAGAATCAAGGCAGAATGTGGTGAAGTGAGTGGTCTTCAGAAATCCGTCAAATCTAAAGAGCCAGGTGGAGACAGGAGTGGGACTGTTTTATGCCTATAGGTGACCAGAGAGTTGTATTAAAGGAGGCAGGGGCAATCAAAACCCATAAATAGCTTTATTGCCTTTTGGGAAAACTAATATTTGTTGTGGAGAAATAGAGAAACGCTGATCTTATCACCATCAGTAAACAGCACATCACCAGGACCATACTCACCACCAGAACTAGGGTGGGGCAGCTGTCTTTTTCCTTGGGGAGCCACAATTTGAAGGGTGCAGAAATGTGCACCATAGGAGCTCCTTCCATGTCGTACCACCACCCTTCAAGTACTCCAGGTTGGGACCTCCCTTGCCAAGGAGAGGCTCTTCTCCTTTTAAACTTTACTATTAAGTTCATGCTAATGTAGAAATGTGTTTGACATGATGGTACATGTATGGCCTATATCAGATTGCTTGCTGTCTTGGGGTGGGAGGAGGGGAGAAGGGAGGGATAAAAATTCAGGACTCAAAATTCTACAACAATGAATGTTGAAAACTATCTTTACATGTAATTGGAAAAATACTATCAATTTTTTAAATTAATCAAAAATAACAAAGATTAGATAGATAGATAGATAGATAGATAGATAGATAGATAGATAGATAGATAGATAGATAGATAGATGGATGGATGGATGGATGGATGGATGGATGGATGGATGGATGGATGGATGGATGGATGGATGGATGGATGGATGGATGGATAGATAGATAGATAGATAGATAGATAGATAGATAGATAGATAGATAGATGGATAGATAGATAAAAGGAGAGTAGGCATACCCTATTAAAAAAAAACTAATAAGTTCATGGAAGAAAGCAAGATGGGAGGATAGGACAGGTCATCATAAATTTTGGCAGATAAACGCAATGGGCCAGTCTAAGTATTAGAACATAGGAAAAATAGGGACAAAATGACATTATGTTTAAATCTGGTAACCATAGAATTTCTCATGCCAGGAGGTTAATTCAATAGTTTTAACAACCCTGCCATGAAAAAAAAATGGCTTCCTTTTTGTCACACACCATCTCATTTCCTCAATGATTTAGAGCTTCTCTAGGTAGTAAAAGGCATTTTTCAGCTATCCCAGTCCATGCAGTAAAATCTCATCTCTATAGGTACTGTTACCATCTACAGATCTCTAAGTATACAGATCAAAAATAGGATCCTATTTTTCCCCTTTTACTCCTAAAAGAATAGCCCACATCCTATTGTCCTTGTTGAAACAAAGGACATTGGGGTAAGAGTCTGATACCTAAGCTTGGTTCCTGGTTCTGCTTCTTACTATCTGGCAAAGCAGATGTCTTTGGGCAAAACATTTTACCTCCCTCAGTTTGCTTAGCTAATAAAATGAAATGTTTATACTCAGTAATGTGTATGGTCTTTTCAAGCTCTAAATCTGATGTCAGTGGGGGTCGGGGTGGGGGTGGAAATGATGGTGGTGGTGGTGATAATGACAAATAATGTTGATGATAAATAACATTGTATGACTGTAAGAGCTGGTCTATAGGGAAAGCTGAGTGCCACAGAATCAATGCTTTCAGATTCAAATGGTGCTAGAGAAGATTTTGAGAATCCCTTAGATAGCAAGGATATCATTTTCAGTCAATTCCTAAAGAAATTAATTCAGACTGTTCACTAGAAGGTCAAATACTGATTCTGAAGTTTAAATATTTTGGCCACATGAGGAAAAGACAGAAATCACTGAAAAAGACCCTGATGTTGAGAAAGATTGGAGGCAAAAGGACATGGGGATGGCAGAGAATGAGATGAAAAACTAGTTTGGAAAAATGAACGTGCATTTGGACAGACTTTGAGAGAGTGGAGGAGAGAAGGGTATGGTGTTCTGTGGTCTATGGGATCGCAGAGAGTCAGACACAACTGAGCAACGAAACATTGAAACCTCAAGGTTTGCAAAGCATTTTACACATATTATCTTATTTGATCCCCACAACTCTGGAAAAGAGGTGCTATTGTGATTCCATTTTACAGATAAGGAAACTGTAGCTCAGAGTGTCAAAGTGACTTGCCTAGTGTCACATGGCTAGTAAGTGTTTGAGGCAGGACTTCATCTCAGGTCTTCCTCCTTCAGACCAAGTCCTCAATCTTTCTCTAACCATACCCAGAAGACTCTATGGATTTGATAAACTTGGGGAGTCATGACTTCTCATTGGTCGCTGAGATTGCAAGTTCGAAGCAAGTTGCCAATTTACATTAGTTTAGGGATCTTCCTCACCAACAGTATGACAAAGTCCAGACCAGCCAAGCAATGAACATTTTTAAGTGCCTACTATGTGTCAGGACCAATGTTTAGTGCCGGACATTGCATAAACACACACATCAGATACTGTACTAGGCTGGGAAGGCAAGGGACAAAAATCAAACAGACCCCATACAAGTAGTCTACATTCTATTGGGGGATTGAATGCTGCAAAGATAGAAATCCATTTTTAGGGGGAAGAAGCATTCGTATTTATTTGTATAATGAAGGAGGAGTAATTATTAAAATTCTCTTGCCGAAGGTAGCACTTAAGTTTCATCTCAAAGGCAGCTCAAGATTCTAAGAGGTAAAGAGGGAAAAAATTTTAGACATTGGAACACCCTGTACAAAGGTACAAGGGTGGGACATGGAAGGACATGTACTGAGAAGAGCAAAGACATGGTTAGTTAGCTAGCTAGCTAGTTAGTTAGTTAGACTAGAATGGAAAGTGAGGGAGGATAAGCATTTTTAATCAGCCTGAAAAGACAGGTTGGAGCCAAAATATGAAAAGGGAAAAACACTAGTGTTGTATGTTTTTAATGTTAACAACATTATAGGAACATTGAAGGTTGTCTCTCCTATCCTTTCCCTATTTCCATTTTTAAAAGGCATATAAAATATCCTTTTTCTTGTGAATAAATATCTATATGCCATAAAGATTTGAAAAGATACTATAAACAACTCTATAACTAGTCTACTTTAAAAGAATTTTTGCAATATTTTTCCTAGTTCTAACATCCAAATAATGAAATGACATAAACTCTGTTCCAAGTTGAGATGATCCAAAAGCAAAGTGTTTTAAATGGAACAGAAATAGTTCCAAACGGAGTGAGCATGAAGAGAGATAAGAGCTGATGCACACCTCCATGGGAGGGGTCACTGAGAATAGAGAGCCTTTTGTTTAGATCCCTCTTAAGAGTTCACAGCTGCTCTCTTTGTGTCCCTCAATTTAAGACCATCCCCATTCTGCATGGCTCATTTGCTTATTCCTATGCAAGGGCATAACAGTTCCTTGGGAGAGGTCGGAGGTGACTGCTTTTGCTTCCCAGGGCTAATCAGAGAGAACACAGACTTCGTTAGTTTCTGCTACAATTCCAATTCCATGCCAGATATCCACAATGGCACTCACAGTCATCTTTTCCATCTCCAAGCTATTTTCTCTTCCTTTCCGCAAACTCCCAGCAATTTTCAATGGCTAAAACCCAGTTCAGTGGCGAACAAAACTACAAACTCAACAAAACGGGCCAAATTTAGCCCTTATCTGATTCTATAGAATAGGAAGCAAGTTCATGTTAATATTTGGGAAGAATATTTTGTCTTCAGAAAAAAAAACCCTTCCTTAAAAGCAGGATAATTGAGAAGAGATAATTTTTCTGTATGTCACAAGCCTAACCTCTGCCGATTATTTACGATTATTTACCCTGCACGTGCCTTGTTTGACCCACGTGGTTTGTATGTCATCTCCCCCATTAAGACTGTGAGATCCTTGAAGGCAGGAAGCACTCCCCAGCACAGAGTAAGAACTTAGTGAGTGTTTGTTGGTTGGATGCCTGGCAATTTAACAAATCACGAAGGGTTATTGTCAGAAGGACAGGATCCTAGATTTGATTACTTCCTAGCTATGTGACATGGACAAGTCTAAGTTCAGTATCCTCAAAAATTGAAAATACTTACACGACATCTACTTTGCCAAAGTCTTGCAAGGAAAATGTTATAAATTTTTAAATGCCATAGAAATATGAACTTCTTACAGCTATGAAACTATTTATAGAAACCTAATAGATCAACTTGGGGCAATTATTTTTCCAAACTTGACTTCTTATGCCTCTCTCCTTGATAGAAGGGTGGTCAACGCTAGATGCAAAAAAGATCAATATATTGTCAGACATTCATAGTACAGTAATTTTTTTAAAATCTACATCTTTACTAGCAAGGGCAAATCAATGGAGGTGAAGGTATCAGAGGAAGAACTTCAAAGACCAATTAATCCAAATTTTTCATTTTAGAAATGAGGAACCTGAGTTCCATACTGGTCCAATAAGTTGCCTGGGGTGACAGTGATGGGATTGCTTTAAAAATATTTTAAAAGGAGGAGAAAGAATCTTACTTATTTATTGAATTTATTAATATTTTGTTAAGAGTAGGTTTATGCTTTGTCACTCATCCTTTTTCTGTAGAGTAAGTCATATTTTTCCATCATTGTCCTCATCATTCCATTTTTTTTTCAGAAACGTTAAATGAGAAGAAATCCTAGAAGCATGGGAGCTTCTTAAAAATTGACTTTGGGAGAGATTGGGACAAAATGTTATTTTTCTCAAGGAATGCATTTTATTGAAAAATAAGCAAAGTATGGCCAATGCTATAAAAAATTCACCAAGGGAAGAAATGAGCTGTAATGTGAATTCTTATTTTGGCTATATCCTTAGCCTGTTGCATGACCACATATCAGTATTTTAACGTGATGCATCAGACAGCTGCTGAGATCAATCCCTGCTCTGAGATTTTCTGATTCACCTGGGATCCCTTTGGCCTTCTCATTTGGAAGTTGTGAGATAATGCTGTATAATTGACGGGTTGTTTTTCATTCCAAAGTAGAACACAATATGGTTCAATTAACAAGAGCATGGGCTTACTGAGCACTTAAGGTTTACAAAACATTTCCATGACAACAACCCTGGGAAACAGATAATCTAAGTACTACTATCAACATTTTACAGGTCAGGAAACTGAGGTTAATAAATTTACCCAGGGTCTCATAGTCAGGAAGTGTCAAACCAGGGTATCCCAGAATCACAGATTCAGAGTTGGAAAAAGGCCATTTAGCCCAATCTGTGTGCAAATGTAAACACGATCTCCCTGTACAATGTCCCTAAAGAGAGAATGCCCCTAACAATCTTTGATTGAAGTCTCCAGTTAGGTAAAACCCACTAATTTTGAAGACAGTTCATTCTACTTTTAGGAAGTTCCTAATTATAGCAAGTCAATGGGTCATTCAATAAAGATTTACTAAGCTTCTACAGTGTACCCAGCACTGTGCTAAGTGCTACCATCCCTGCTTTTAAGGAGCTCACAGCATGAAAACAATGATGTACAAACTATAAACAATATAAATTAGAAATAATCAATTCAGGGAAGGCACATTCAAATATTCTTCTCTGCAACTTCCACTGATTTAAGCTAGTTCTACCATCTGGGATTCAGCAGAAAAATTCTAATCTCTCTTCTGCTATTATAACCCTTTAAATACTTGAAGTCTGCTCTGTCTTCCATCTTCTTGTTTGTCCTTCATTCATAAAGAGGACCGTGACACTAGGAAGGTGATGCCAAGACTTGCAAATGAATTTGGATTTAAGTGAGGAAGGGCTGTCAAAGTCACCAGCCTCACTTTTCTCCTCTGGAATCATCTGGGTCCAGTGGCCAGATATGGATCAGGACAACTAGAGATGGCCCCACTCCCTCTCTAGTCTTCTCTAGTTTCTTCTTCCTCATGGTATCATTCTGAATACTTTTACCATCTTGGGCACCTTCCACTGGATGCTCTCCAGTTATTCTTTTCAACAATGTGCAGCCCAGAACTGAAACAGCCTCTTTCAGTAAACAGAGAAGTGAACTGAGAGTCTATATTGCCTGGGCCAAGATCTCACCTCATTCACTTCTTGTCTACAAGGTGAATATTAGTGAGAGAGATTGGCAAATGCTTTGCTGTTCCCCCCTCCTAATGACTTGAATTTACCTTGTTTATACTTCATATTTACTTATCTATACATATGTCCCCTCTTTTAATAGAATGTTAGTTTCTTGAAGTAATGGAGTATTTGATATTTTTTTCTTTGTCACACAATAATAGGAAACATGTTTCTGGTGATGTATGAGATAAAAGGTATTGGCCTGAAGATAACTCACTCCCTGTCAAATGACCCTTGCCCTTTTTTTCCAGATACAAAATTTGGGTCTGGCCATAGATTTCTCTTTAGTCATTGCCTTGACCCTGTCCATTTGGGCATGTGTTTCCCCATTTCAATTTTTCTGGGACAGTGATCAATGGGGAAGGGAAGTCAATGTCCAACTCACATATAAATGCTGCCTCCTCCAAACGACTTAGCTCATTCCACATCTATGTACAAATTAATTTGATCTCTTCCTTGCTTTGGGAGAATTTAATAATATGCTTTTGGATAGTTAGATGGTACAGGCTCTGGGCCAGGAGTCAAGAAGACCTGAGTTCAAATTTGGCCTCAGAAATTTACTAGCTGTTTGACCCTGGGCAAGTCACTTACCTCTGCCTCAGTTTCCTCATCTGTAAAATGATCTAGAGAAGGAAACGGCAAGTCACTCCAATATCTTTGCCAAGAAAACCCCAAATGGAGTGGCAAAGAGTTGGACATGATGAAACAACAATAATATTCTTTGGAGCTCAGTGGATAGTGTCCAACCTAGATTGAAGAAGACTACTATTCATGAGTTCAAATCTAGGTGTCAGACACTTACTAGCTGTGTGACTGTAGGCAAATCATTTAACCCTGTTTGCCTCAGTTTCCTGGGTGGGAAAATTAGCAGGAGAAGGAAATGGAAAGCCATTCCAGTACGTTTCCCAAGAAAACTCCAAAATGGGGTCACAGAGAGTCAGACACTACTGAAAACAACTGAACTGCAACAAGAACAAAATAATAGGCTTTACATAAAATCCCTTCAGTTCATGAAAGCCTTCAGCCAAGCTTCTCAGAAATGTAAAGAAAGAAAGCTTCTGCCAGGCTTTCTGTGTAAATAACCATAATGTCCCCTCAGCTGCCCTTGAGTAAAGGAGGGGATTCATAGAGAGGAACAATGCTTTGGGTTAACCACAGGCTTATCTTAATACTTGCTTAGAGAAACTAAGTGAGCAGCAATGTAAACTAGAAACATTAAAGAAACAGAGAGAACTTTTGGAAAGGTTCTCACTCTCCCTGAAAGAGGTAAAGGGGAAACATCACAATCGTGATTCTCTTCAAACATAAGCAGCTAGTCAAGGCTGAATCAGGTGCTTAAGGTTAAACCCATACTTTGTGGTGGTAGTAGAGGTGATTGCAGCAGGAGAAGCAGGAATAGGGGCAGCGTGGGTCTCCAGTGCCCCTGCCCACCCTTGGTGGCAGTGTGGGTCCCCAGCACATCTGCCCTTCTTTCTGAGTTCAAATCTTGCCTAAGACATTTACTAGCTTTGTGACCCAGGCCAAGTCACCTAGTGTCTTCCATTCAAATCCCACCTTCTACAAAAGGCTATTCCCAGTCACCAATCCCCTCCATTCCCTACCCTCTACTCTACCATGTACTCTGGATATACCTTGTTTGTTTATAACTGCTTTTATGGTATCTAGGTAGCTAGATCACACAGTGAATAGAGCAGCAGGCCTGGAGTTGGGAAGACCTGAGCTCAAATCTGAACTCAGATATTACTAGCTGAGTGAACCTAGGCAAGTCCCAAAGAATTGGAGATGACTGAAAAACAACTCAAACCCAAAGAGCTCTTTCTCAATCTTTTTCTTTTTTCTTTTTTTTTTTTTTGCTTTCTGGAGGGCAATTGGGGTTAAGTGACTTGCCCAGGGTCACACAGCTAGTTTTTGTGTTAAGTGTCTGAGGCCGGATCCAAACACAGGTCCTCCTGAATCCAGGGCCAGTGCTCTATTCACTGTGCCACCTAGCTGCTCCTGTCTCATTATTTTTTTTTTGTTTTTTTTATCTCTCTGTAAAGCTTGGTGCTATGGACCCCTCTCTCCTCCTGGATGGACTCCTCACCTCAGTTTTCATGACACTTATCTCTCCAGGTTCTTCTCCTCATTCTTGGCCCATTCTTTCAGTCTCCTTTGCTGGATTTTTCTTCCATCTGTGCTTTCTGGCTCCTCCCTGGGTATATAGTTCTCTCTCTGGGTTATCTCTCTTGGGGAGCTACTCAGTTTTTTATATCATTTATGTGTAGATAAAGTCAGCTCTGTGGTTCCTGCCTGAACCTTTTTCTTGGGTTTCAGTTCCATATCATCCAGTAACAACCACTTGGGGGAAATTTCCAAATTGATGATCCTCAGACATCCCAAAGTTGTTTCACAACAGGGCTCATTATCTTTGCCCACAACCCTCCCCTCTTTCTTACATCCTTATCTCTGTTGAAGGCACCACCATATCTCCAGTTGCCCCAACTTTACAACTTGGAATTGTCCTCAACTCTATCTTCTCCCACACTATCTGTATCTAATCGGGCAATTAAAGTTGATAAGGATTTGTTAAGCACTTACTGAGAGCCAGAAACTTTCCTGAGCAGGAGGTATACAAAGAAAGACAAAAAGTGCCGTCCCTCCCCTCAGAAAGATAGCATTCTTACGTGGAAGATAACATGCCAATGTCAATATACCTGCAAGACATCTATGAGGAGATAGAAGGTAAACTGAGAGAAGATGCTAGTATTGTGGTGAAGGGGTAGAGGTGAGCAGGGAGAGTGCATCAGGCAAGTAAGTAGTCAGTAAAAGGTCATAAAGTCAAACGATGGAGTATCATGCATGAGGAGCAGTGAGGGCAGAGTGACTGGATCAGAGTGGAGGGAGTGGAGGAAGCTGAGGGAAGACTGGAAAGTTCGGAAGGGGCCAGGTTTTGAAAGGCGTTAAAAACCAAGCAAAGGGTTTTATACTTGGAAGCCATAGGGAGCCATTGGAGTTTATTGAGTAGGTGGTCAGACCTGTGCTTTAAGAAGATCTCTCTGGAGGCTAAGTGGAAGATGATGTGGAGTGGGGCGAGACATGAGGCAGGGAATTAATTGATCAGGAAGCCAAAGCAACAGGACAGTTGTGAGGTGAGGAGCAGAAAGCCAGGAAGAGCATGTATCTGAGAAATGTTTGAATGCAAAAGCAGTATGATTTACTGACACATTGAATATGGGGGGGGGGGGAGGAAGTGGGAGGAACAGTCCTGTTCATTCTTCCTCCATAGCATCTCTTGTATCTGTCAGTTGGTCAAGAAACATTAAGAACTTACTATATACCAGATACTGTGCTAAAAGCTAAAAAGAGGCAAAAATTAGTCCTTACCTCAAGGAACTCACAATCTAATAGGTAAGGCACCTTTTGTTCAGTTGTTTCGGTTGTGTCCCACTCTTTGTGACCCCATTTGCAGTTTTCTTGGCAAAGATACTGGAGTAGTTTGTCATTTCCTTCCCAACTTATCTTTACAGATGAGGAAACTGAGGCAAACTGTTTAGTGACTTGCCCAGTGACACACAGCTAGTACATATCTAAGGTCAAATTTTAACTCAGATCATCCTGACTCCAAGCCTGGCACTCTATACACTATTCCACCTAACTGCCTAGACACCATACAAACAGCCATATAGATATAAGATATATCTGGTGTAGATGGAAGAAAATTTTAGAGGAAAAGGTGGGGGAAAAAAGGGCAAGAGTGGCTGGGAATAGCCTCTTGTAGAAGATATGATTTGAATGAAAGGCAATAATTAAATATATTTATATGATAATATTTAATAATATATACATATTATACATATAATATGTAATTAAAATGAAGTGGAGCAAGTCAAAAGAAACAGAGTAAGGAGGTGAAGTGTCATCCTCAGGAATCTGTCCCCTCCTTTCCCTTCACATGGCCGCTACCATAATTCAAGTCTCCCCATCACTTGTCACCTGGATTACCACAATAATCTTCTATCTAGATGATCTTCCTGTCTCCAGTTTCTTCCCTCTCCTGTCAACACTCCACAAGGTCTCCAAGTAGATATTGATAAAACAGAGAAAGTTCTGTCCATTCCCCTCCCTAGCTAAAGAAGCCCCTATTGCCCTTAGGGCTGTCAGTCAGTCAATAAATAATCAATAAAGAGCTTCTTCTATCTGCCAGGTACTGTGCTAAGCCCTCAGGATACAAAGAAAGGCTAGGTCCTTGCCTTCAAGGGGGTGACAGTCTAAAAGAGGCAGCTGAAGGAAGCAGCAAAGCAGAGAGGAAAAGTTATTGGGGGAGAGGGCAATGGAGAAGTCCAGAGGTATGCAGTTCAGTGAGAAATCTAGAGTTGGCTGACCTGGGGTCCCTCCTTAAATGAAGGTTCTGGGAGGAGAGGTCTCCACTTTCCAATAAGAAGAAGGAAGATGTCCCATAAGTATCCTCTGAGGAAAAGAGAATGTTTATGAAATGGGTAAATCAACAGCTCTTCATTGGGGCATTTAAAGTCCTCTCAGTTTGGATCCAAGTTACCTTTCTAGGCTTACTGCACGTAATTTCCCACTTCCTTTCACCATGTCTTTCTGTAGGCTGTGCTTCATGTCTAGAATCCACTCCCTCCTCACTATTACTTCACTACTTTACTCCAAGTCTCAATTCAAGTATCTCCTACACAAAGGCTTGTCCAGATTCCCACCTTTACTCCCAATTACTAGTCTCTAGAATGAACCTTATTTACTTTGCAAATGATTCTGTGTTCCCATCTTTCCTGATAATAAAATACTAAAAGTCAGGATGACTGGGCATGGCCCAGGATGGAGTGGATAGCCTTGGCATCTTCAATGTCTGACCAAGCTCTCAGCATTGACCTGCTTCAGCTGTCTTCATGGCCATTGAAACAAACTGTTCTCATCTGACTATTCCAACAGGAAAAGTCTTCACATGCTTGGGATAGACATCTCCCTACTACACCAACAGGTTTGAGACCTGTTGGTTACCCCCAACCTGATTTAGCCAGTTGGCTGAAACAGGATGTGGCCCATTGTGCATGCTACAGCTTCCTGGAGCCACAGGTGAAAGTTGGGTCAAGGTGGACACCAAAGATTAATCAGCAGCCCTTAAAGGGCTCGGCTAGTCCTCATACCAGAGACGCTGCTTCTCTTTCAACACCCCATACACTCCTTTTTGAAAAATATAATTTAATAATATAATAAGATTTTATATTTATATTATATATTTAATAGTTTATCATTTATTACATATTATTTATATTTAATCATTATTTACTAAACTTAAAAAATACAATTGTGATGAATGAAGACCTGTAAAATAAGGTGGTCCTGTGTTGAGGTAGCAAGGATGAACAATCCTCTTCCCTGCCCCTGAGAAGCTTTCCACCCAGAATGCATCTTCCCTTCCAGCTCCTCTCTGACCACACTGGCCAGGTCTCAGAGTTCCTGGGCAATAGCTTCTTCCACAATAGCCTAGCTAAACAAAAGACCTGGGGATGCAGGGGCTGATCACCAACCTTGACCATCACCTGTTCACAAATCAATGTAATTCTAGATAGAAAGTAAGATAAGGGCAAAATGTTCTTGGAAGATTTCAAAAGGGAGAAAACTTTTTTTCTGCTGGGGAAAGCTTTATTTATGGAGGAGTCAACACCTAACATGAGTTTTGAAAGAAAATAAAAATTTCCCCAGGAGAAAGACATTAAACAGAATTCTAACTCTGGAATCAGATTTCTGGCCTCCCTGAACCACAATTTCTGAAAGTAAAGTGAGGCAGTTAAACTATATGGCTTCTAAGAACACTCTCAACTCTCTATTTATGACTTTATGATTGAAGGAGATGAGGATGAATTTGTTGCTTTGTATGCAAAGTTGGCGATGGGAGATGGCCAGTGGAGAATGGGGAATACCAAGTCATCCATTTGGCTGGAATGTGGATTATAAAAGTCATGTGAAAAAAAGATTGCAAAGAGAGTTTGGAATTCAGGAGAACACCCTTAAAGGTCCCTGCCTAAAGAGTTTATATTTTCCCTTAGAAGTTATAAGTAAGCCTATGTGAAGCATGGATGGAAGAGAAAATGGAATGAGCTGCACTCTGTCAATATGTCAATTCATTTTACTCACTGTAACCAATCCATTTATGTTTCTGAGTATCTGTATAGGCTCAGTTTGAAGCTGGCTGTATTAATGACTGCTGCTTTCTCTAGGTCTTCAAAAATCCTTCCTGAGTCAATCAATACTATAAACATTCTAAATCAGTATCAGATATTTAGAACTTTCCTGCTGCCTACCAGTCAACTTGTGCACATACATCAATTGAGGAAAATAGGTGAGTATCTGATTGCTGCCTGCAACTCAGGGGCTATTAGAGCTCCCCACCTTTAAAATCCAACTCAAAACACCCTAGATTTAAAGATGGGAGGTACCTGAGAGGTCAGTGAAGCCAACTACATCATTTAGAAAGCTAGAGAGATTAGGACACCTGCCCAAAGTCATTCAGATGGAAAGGTCCTCTGATTCCACATTACGATGATTTTACTACCATATCACACCATTTGTCAAAGTCAATTCCTGCTGAATACCAGAAAGTTGGTATCGAATTTTGAAAAGTCATTATGACTTCTCAAGTGCAGTGAAGATTGAGAGTTTAGTGGTTGGCTTATAGATTAACCATTAAAACTAGAAGACACCTTAAAAACATTTTAGTCTATCCAAACTCCTGATTTTCCATATGAAGAAATGGAGACTGAGAGAAATGTGTGTTGTCCCATCTATTTCTGTTAAATTCCTACCACTTTGATAAAACCGAGATGAAATTTCACCTGTTTCAGGAAGTGTCCTCAAATATAATTGGCTACATCTGAGAGATATCTATCTTTATGAGCTTTGAACCTCATAGATGATTTTGTATTGTCTTCTCTAGATAACTTATCCCATGAGACCATGAGTGGTGGTTATCTGAAGGATGGGGGGGGGGGGTTCAGGATGAATTTGAATCCTACCTTTGACACAAACTAGCCTTTTGACCCAAGGTAAGCCCCCTAATTCCTCAGTGCCCAAGAAATCTCTCTAAGACTATAATGTGAAGAGGCAAGATTATAGTGAATTGCACAAGGAATGATATCACAGATACAGGCATAATAAGTTCATATTTCTGTGTTTCTGTTTTACATACCTCCTAGACTGTGAGTTCCAAGATGGGATTGTATCTTACCTCAAATCAGTATCTCAACCAGGACCTACAAGAGGGTGCTGCATGCAGTAGGCATTTGTCAAATGCTTGCTCATCAAATACATGAAGTGACCAAAGTCATGAAACTCAGGAATATGGTAGATTGAGGACCCAAATTCAGGTCTCCAGACTCAATCTAATTTTATTCTTATTGTTCAAGTCATTTTCAGTCATGCTCAACTCTCTGTGACTCCACTTGTTTTTTGTTTTTGCTTTTTGTTTTTTTAGCAAAGATACCAGATTGATTTGCCATTTTACAGATAAGGAAGCTGAGGCAAACTAAGTTAAGTGATTTGTCCAGGCTCATATAGCTAGTAAGTATCTAAGATCAGATTTGATCTCAGGAAGATGAATGAGAAGCAGCATATGTTGTGGATAGAAAGTAGGCTTCAAAGCCAGGGATAACTGAGTAGAAATCCCTCCTCTGACCCATACTAGCTATGTAATCCTGCACAGGTCAATTAACGTCTTCAGGCCCTAGGTAGTTCTCTGATCTTCTGAGATTCTGAGCTGCAGAGAAGATGCAGACCTGTACTAGTAGAGGTAGTTTCTTGCTCTGGAAGTTCCTCTTACTAATGAAATCAAAAACCCACTGCTCCCTATTTCTATATACTTCTCATCAAGGGGACAGAATGATTGTCTGTGAAAAGAGTTCTCTGAATGGAGGAAATCACAATTCAATTAGACTTTTTTATAAAAAAAAGTAAAATATGGTCCCAGAAGGAAATGACTGTCTACACCTTCAGCCAACTCATAACCAGTATGATGGATAAATTTTTTGTTCAAACCATTCAGCATTTTCATAGTGGAGAGATCAACAGAAATTTCACAGTTATCTTCTGAGTCACTATTATATTATTATATATTATTTATCTATTTTAATATATACTTATTTAATTATATATTATAATATTATACATAATAATATAATATATAATATTATATATCATATACCACTTTTAGGTAGATAACTATTGTGGAGATGGCCTATTGATATATATATATTTTTTTTTTTCCTTTGGGGGGGGGGGGAGGAGAAGAGGACTAAGCTATGATTGCATTGTTTTATTGATATAGGAAACTGCCAGTGAGAAAAATCCCTCCACCAATATATAATGGTATGAAATTGGAAACCTATCATCTTGCAGAATTGCTTAAAGTCACCTGCTAAGAGTCAAAATGAAAGTATATGTCAAGAGTCAGGACTTGAATCTAAATCTTTCTGGCATGAGACTATATCTGTAAACAATATTACAACCTGCTGGTCTTTATTTAAACAAAAGGTAGCTTTTTTTACATTGCATTTTGAAACCTTCATGTGATTTTAGGAAATGAGAGAAAAAATAAAAACATGAGATTGAAAGCAAATAAATGTCTTAACACAACAAACAGTGAGTATAAAGATGTAACTCACTTCAGAATCCAGTTTGCTAATCAAGGAGTTGAGTTAAAGAGAATAAAAGAGTCAAACCCTTTTCATGATGCAAGAATGAAAATACATTTTTCTAAGTTTGAGCCAGAAAGGAAAGCAAACAGAAAATGGCTATAGCCTCACAGTGCCAAACCACAAGACAATTCAGTTACTTTATTTCAAAAATCAGTACATTCAATGAAAAAAAAGAAATATTTTTTTGACATCATGTAGGCATTTCAGTTATCAAATTTCCTATTTTTCAATCAGATACATACCAAGACTGAAAATTAACTGGAAGGGAGGAAATATGCCAAAGTGAAAGAAGGAGAATTTCAGATTTTAGTACACCGTTCCCTTGTTTGGCTTTTATTCTTCTTATCAACATTTTATATACATTTAAATCCCAAAATAGACAGTGTTGGCTCAGATGGGCTACACCACTCCATCCCACTCAGGATCTCTATTAACTCCATACTCATGGGGAAACTATGTTCAGTCCTGGAAAAGTTGGTTCTCAGAAATGAAGGGTTATACTGATTTTCTGGTAGTTTCTTGGCTTATTGTTCCCTACCCTGGAGTTCTGTGGTAATTCATTTAAAACAAGGTTAGGTTTGCTTCATGTCTAGGGTTTCCCTCAAAAAGGGTAGAAAATCATCCTATATACAAGGCCTAATCAGGTATAGGACAGCTATTTATTCCCTCCATACTTACCTCCAAGAGCTTAAAATATACACACAAAAATAATTAGTCTGCATTGACAAAGAATTTAAACATAACACGGGGACCTATAACTCCTATTACACTATCCCAGGAGATTGATTCTTAGAACATCAATCATAGAATATTTATGGGACTGCTGAACAGCTATTTTTGCCATCACTTCGGGTTTTCATTGTCTAAATAACTTGTTCAAATATTAAATATTTTGTCAAGCTAGGGAATAGTTGGGAATTATTTTCTTTGAGAGGGGAACATTTGTAGTAAACTTCTCTGCTGCCAGTGGGTTCGAACTGGGGGAGTAGAAGCTCCTTCTTGACCTCTAAAATTTATGACATTGGTTTCCAACACTGGAAATGGCCCATGCCATGATCACCATCCAGTCACCAATGGTCAGGAAAAGAAACACAAAGAGAAAAGGCCATCAGATTGATGTTCTTAACCTGAGGTCTGTGGATAGATTTCAGAGGATTGATGAAATTGATTGGGGGAGGGGACGAATTACATCTTTATTCTTACTCACCTCTATTTGAAATTTAATATTTTATGAATGTAAGCAACAGACATTCTGGAAAAGAGTTCATAGATTTCACCTGATACACCCTCAAAAAAAGTATAAATTTTGGTCTAGAGCCTTCATTCAACTCTGAAATTCAATTATTCTGTAACTGGAGAGATGATGCATGAGGTGCCTTCTTGAACTTGATATTTTGAGCTTTGAAACATTATGTCAGGCTTAAGATTAAAAAATCAATATATGGGGGCGGCCAGGTAGCACAGCAAGTAAGAGCACCGGCTCCAGTGTCAGGATGAACTGGAGATTGAATCCTGGGCTGAGACACTTAGCACCCATACAGAAACACCTGGCTGTGTAACCTTGAGCAAGTTACTTAACCCTAATTGCTTAGGAGCAGCCAGGTAGCTCAGCGAGTAAGAGCACCGGTTCCAGTGTTGGGATGACCTGGATCAAATCTGGGCTCAGATACTCAGCACCACACCCAGAAATAACTGGCTGTGTAACCTTGAGCAAGTTACTTAACCCTGATTGCTTTTTAAAAAAATCAATATATGTAAACATTTATATGTGTAAACATTCTGTAAATACTATCATCATTATGCTAATGGTCTTGAACACAAGCTCTAAGTTTTCCCGATGTTTTGTTTTGTTCTGAAACTATTTTGTCCTTAGGTAAAACTCCCTGCCAGCTTCAGGCTCATCCACTAAGCTGGAATTTATTTTTCTATATATGTGTAAATGTTTTTAAAAATAATAATATTGATGTAATGATTACAGATGATAGAATAACATGCAAATAATTTCAACCTTGGCAAGTCAAGACTGGAAAAGAACAAAATATCTCTCTTGCTATGTTTTTTAAAATTTTTTATAGGAAACCCATTGGCAATTTTCAAAATTCAAATGTCACCAAAATGGCAAAGCCTGTTCTCATTTTCTCATGTAAGAATAAACTTCAGGCTTGTAATAGTAATGAAATTTAAAGATCCCCTTGTATTGGCTTGGTTTTTGGTTTGATTGTGTTAAAACCCAGAGCTTGTGAATCCCACTTGTGGGATGGACTTGTTGACTTGAAAAGAGAGGGCTGAACTGAGAGGAGCTGGTGACATAAATTTAGTGAGACACAAGAAAAGAGAGAGGCAGAAGAACTTTTTGGAAGCAGCACCTTGGAGGCAGAGAGAGGCAGAGAGGATTGCTGAGGGCCACTTTGAATTGCCCAGGACTTTGGAGAGCTGCCACCCAGAGCTGCCAAGGACTGAGGAGACATGGCTGTTATGCTGGTACTTTGTCTGTCTGTTTTGATGTTGTTTTGCCAGATTTATCCACTGGTGAAAGACAGTCCTGTTGTTGCAGAGGTGTTGGAAACTTGCTGTTGGTTCAGAAGCCCTGAAGAAGGATTTTCTTGTTGTATTTTTACAGAAATCCTGGAAGAGGGTTTTGCTAATGTTTTCAGGGGTCCTAGGACTGTTCTGCAGACAGAGAATGAAGTAATGAAGACACTGACAATGTATCTTGTGGCCTTGCTAAGCTTTGTCTCCCCAGGAACAAAGATTGCTGAGAACTTGCCTCATGTCAAGATGAAGAAAAGACCTCCATTTGGGTATTAAATGCTGTGCTTAAGCTTGTTGTAACTCTGGGGTAGATCCAATTGTGATCCAAGAGTGGGGAACTTTTGACCTTTTTGTGCTCTGTGATTAAACAAATGAATGTACTTTACTTATGATTGGAAACTAATCTCCATTTGAGAAGAGGGGCTTTGTGATGGACTAAATGAATGTACAGTCTAGGGGTGGAGTAGTATTTAGAAGAGGGACTTTGTGATTCATTAAATGAATGTAATGTCCAGGGGTGGGGTAGTACTTGATTGAAGCACACTTAGTAAATGCTGTATTTTGAATGATGTCATATTTTGATCTTCTCTGTTCTTAATTTTTCACTGAATAAAATGGAGAGCACCTATGCTGGTATTTTGAACCTTGGGAAGTTGCCTTTGCTTGGCATTACAAGGCTCTAGCTCATCATTGATTCCACCCACCCGGTATACAAGTGTTCTATTTGGAGGATAGTTTGTGCTAGGTGCTTGAGCAATGAGTTCAGGGCAGCATCACTGAGGAGATATGAAGCAGAATTTGTTCATCACATGCAAAGGAATCAGATGAAATTGGTTTAGCTTAGTTGAAAAATAATTGTTTGCAAATGTAAATAGCTTAAATTCTTGAAAGAAGGCTCCCCAAACAGAAGTAGTCCTGACTTATGCACATTTTGCCATCATGGCTTTCAAACTCTCAGAGCTCTTGTTTGGGGATCATCAGAATCAAGTCAAAAAGAGGCAATTAGGAATTTTTTGGTGGACACTAATCCCATTTAAACATTTTTAGTCCCCAGTTTTTCAAAAATCCATAATTTCATTACTGTGGGAACTTAACTTGTTCTACCAGTACAGATGCTAGCCTCTTGGCAACTTAACAGATGATTTTTTAAGAACTACTGGGTCCAAAAAAGTCTTCCTCCAATGGCCAGCCTGGCAATGTTGTTCAGTCATTTCAGTTATGTCCAACTTTTCATTACCCTGTTTGGAGTGTCCTTGGCAAAGATCCTGGAGTGGTTTGCCAATACTGTCTCCAGCTTATTTTACAGATGAGGAAACTAAGGCATAGTTAAATGACTTGCCCAGGGATACACAGCTAGTAAGTCTCTGAGGCCTTATTTGGACTCAGTTCTTCCTGACTGTAGGTTCAGCTCTCCATATACTGTGCCACGTAGGTGCCCCCCAATCTGGAAATTAGCCTCTCACAATTTAATGAGGATAGTTTTTAAACAACTTGTCCTGCACTCATATTTTGAAAAAATGTTAAACTCCTTTATTAGGCATTTAAAACATTTCACAACCTGCCTTCTTCACACTTGTCTGCTTTGTTATGTATGACTCTCCTTCATTCCCTTTATGATGCAACCATTATTAACTATATCTTCTCAAACATGAGACCCCATCTCCCATCTCTAGGCCTTTGTACTTTTCACCACTGCCTCTTAGAATTCCTGACTCCCTTAGAAATTTAGTTCAATCATAACTTCCTATATGAGGCCTTTCCTGGTCTTTATAGCTGCTAGAGACTTTCCCCTCTAAAATAACTTTCTGTCTACTTATTATTTTATTTGATGATTTATTTATGTAGTTAGTATAAATATTATATAAATTAGAGGGCATTGTCTCCCCAATTAGAGCAGAAGCTCTAATTCTCAGGGAATGTGTTGCTTTTGCCTTTCTCTGTGTCTGCAATACCTAATGGAGTGACTGGAAAGTGTAGGTACTTAATAAATGCTTTCTGATCTACTGAAACATTTCAGGGTTGGTAGGTCCTCTATATGGCATCATCTTGGTCCATTTCAAGAGAGCTGAAAGAATATCTTTCTCTCATTCATTGAATCCCTGGATTCAAACCACTTTGACAAGAGATAGGTCTATGACCTCACTGCTTTCTTTATAACAGGTGAAGAGGGGCAGCTAGGTTGGTGCATTCCACTGGCCCTGGAGTCAGTAGGAGCTGAGTTCAAATCCTGCCTCAGACACTTAACACTTACTAGGTGTGTGACCTTGGGCAAGTCACTTAACCCCAATTACCCTGCCCTCCCCCTCCAAAAAGCAAAAAAACAAAAAAGAGAGTTGCAGAGCTCTGTGACTGAATCAAGGAGGGAATTACTTTTGATTGTCTAAGCAAGCAAATACCTCTGGAGGTTCTAACTTGCTGAACCCTGGATGAATTTCACAGATCACTTTAGGAGTTGGAGGGACTGAAAGCCAGACTCTGCTTTAGGGAAGGAAATCACTGGGTAAGGCAGGAGAAGGCAAATTCTTTACCTCTCTCTCTAACTTCCTTTAGCCATATAATTTTGAAGAAAAGTTCATAAAAATTCATAATAATATGTCATTAAAATGCTTGTTTTATTGTACAAATTAAAAATAAAATAAACTTTTAAAAAAGAACAAGCAATTTCATGATTTGGATAGAATAGTATGTATGTGTATGTATATACATATACTTCCATATACATGTATATACATACGTACATATATACATATATGTATATGTGTATGTGTATCCTACTTGTATGTCTCTCTGGGAGAGCAAGCCCCCAATTTATGGGTTGAGAATAGTTTGTAAATATTGTTTTTGTTACATCATTCACATAACTGCTTTTGCAATAAGCTCATCAAATCTAGTGGCTGACTATTCATGGGAAACCCACTGGGTGGGCTTCAGGAGCTCATAGGAGTGCTCATAGGAGCACTATGAGTAGGGAGCCACAGGGTGAACCTAAATCTTGAGGTAGTGGCTACCATGTGGGGACTCAGTTCACTAGTAAGAATACAAGGAGGAAGAACAGCTTAGAGAAATTGTTACGCATGAAATCTAATACATTAAAACCATGTCTTGAAAGAGTAAAGGCAGAATAGATGTGAAAGTAATTTTTCCCAGGAAAAAAAAGATGCTTTTTATGAGCAAAAAAAGCTTTTTTACCAAAATGATGCTTCACAGAATGACAAAACGGTTAGAGGGGGCTTCATGGGCCATCCAGACAAATGCATCCCTGTAGGAAGCCCCACTCTCACATATGACACAAGAGGTCATCCAGACAAAGGTACACTCAGCTTCCCGTGTTGATTGAAATTCCAGGTGCCCTTTTTGTTTTTGTTTTTTCTTCTTCTTTAGACCACTGATTAGGGGTTTAGACTTCAAACCTAAACACCTGGTTAAAAGCTTCTACTAACAATTTTCCTGTCTTAATAACTTAGCATCTCCAGAAGACTTCCTTTCTTTAGTCTTAAGAATATGTCCTCACCTCCCCTTTGGCCTTGATCCAAATTCCCATCCATTTCACCCATTTACTCCACCCACCAATTCATTCTATCAATTAGCTCCCCTCTAGGAAGGTTCCATTTACCTGTTCCTAATTACTCTTGCCTTGTCTTGCCAACTACCTTCCCTTTTCCTTCTGGACTCTTTCTCTCCTGCTCCCACTTCATTATCTCCTTGATCCTCCTTAATGCTTTTATATCTCCCTTAATTCTTGATCCTACTCACCTTTAACCTTCTCTCACATAATCTACAAATACAGTCTACTTTATTGAGTCATTATAATCGAGTCCACAAAAACTACATTTCCTGCAGAATTTGCACAGGGGTCAAGAAGAGAAAAATGTCCTACTTTGGTGGAATATGAAATCAAATGAAAAAATCTGTATATTTCCCCACAATTGGTTTCATTTCTCATGGAACTTTCCTTTATGGTCCAATAAAGGCACATAAGTAGAATTCAAATGGCAGTTTTCAAATGGCGATTGGTGAACTGACGATACATCTGGCAGGGCCAGGAGCGGGGAAAAATGGCAACTTGGGAAAAGAGAGAAACATGGTTATGCTTACTCAGTACATTAAGAATATATTGCTTTCTTTTATGGAATATCCATATACAAATAAATATGTAATATCTTTGTCAATTTTAAATAGCCTGATACAAAATATATACAAGGAAAAATATTATTCAAACCTGAAAAAAGTTATAAAGGTCAACACATATGGAAAAGTTAAGAAGGCGGGGGAAGGTTTAAAGGGAAAAGATCATAAATACATTTTCGGACAAGTAGAGATAGAGATGCCTATTCAAAGCTTCCAATAGATAAATGGTGATGAACAAAGGAAAAACAGAGCCCCAAGGTTGTACTGGTATCCAGAAAAATCTTTTTTATAAAGAAAATATCCAGAGGAAATTTCTAAGACACTGCACAAATTCACTATGAAAGATTTCTATAAGGACAAGGAAAAAGAACATCCCAGAATGAAAAGACATAAATGAGTTGCAATCAGAATCTGCTCTAATGGAAGGATTATCTACTTCAGTGAAAATATGAATGCATCAAAGCATGGGAGCATAGGACTTTCAAACCAGGGATAAAAAAATTAGTGTAATGTTGAAATATTTACATCAGGGATTTCTTTTCAAAAATTAAACCCTTAAAAATAACCTTTGTATTTTCTTTTACCATGAAAATAATTTTAATTGTGACAGATGAAATGAATCAGTTGTCACTTTTTTCATATTCTGAATCTGAAAACAAATTTGAAGTCATGAGCTTATGATACTTTGCAATCTTCCTTTTCTCTTCTGTTTTGAAATGCTCTTGGAAAGACTTGAAAGAAAATGACAACATATGGTCCAATGGTTTAAGTAAGGGTCGATAGTGGGTGGGGAGGAGGGGGTTGAGGGATGAAAGGGCAGGATAAATTATTAATGAAAATAATTTACATTTCCTTCTATATTTATCACCTGTCTCCTTGATGAGTAATAGACATGCCTCAAAGTAAAAAAAGTTCAAGGCTAAAGGACAAAGTGTGACAAAGGAATTACTTGGAAAGAAAAGGACACAGATTAGAATTGTATGGGGGTCCTTACAATCCCTTTGAAATATGCTTCCCTGGGTAGCAAATCAGATGTGTTCAATGACAGTAGGAGCACATTAAAATATATTAAATTTCCACGAGTACCCCCAGCCTCCTTTCTGGCTTCTTTTAGTCAAAACAATCTGTGGACTTCAGGTCATTAAAAATGGAAATCTGGAATTTTCAGGCCAAGTAAGGAGACTTGAAGTCTTTTTTGTCAGCAATATTGCCTTATGTTTGTATAACAGTTTTAAAGAGCTTTCACATACATACAGACATACATACATCATCATCATCATTAACATTTATATTGAGCTTTACAGCTTGTGAAGTGGTTTACAGATGTTCTCTTGTTGAAACTCCCAACAGCCCTGGGAGGTAGGTGCTATTATTATCCACATTTTACAGATGTGGAGTCTGAGGCCCAGAGAATGCCTCACCCAGAATCATTTCATTAATGAGTTTCAAAGGTGAAATTCAAACCCAGCTCTCACCAATGCCAAGTCCAGTGGGCTTTTTCAACTGTTGTTCATCGCAGTAATAATCATAATTATTGAATAATTGGACTAGTTAGATGGTCCATTGGATAGAACTCGGGGCCTGGAGTCAAAAATATTCATCTTCCTGAGTTCAAATCTGCCTTTAGACATGTATTATCTGTGTGACCCTGGGCAAATAACTTACCCCTGTTTGCCTCACTTTCCTCATCTGTAAAACGAGCTAGAGAAGGAAATGGCAAACCACTCTAGTATCTTTACAAGAAAACTCCAAATTGAGTCCCAAAGAGTCAGACACAACTGAAAACAACTGAATGGTATTAGTATTATTATTTTGCATTTTATAGCTCTTTCAAGTTGGCAGAGAGACTTACATATATTGCCTCTTTTGCTCCATAAAGTGTCCTGTAGTGAGGGAAGGGGTTTTGTCATTACAGTCAATTTATAGGTGAGGAAACTGAGGCTAACCCAGGGACTGAGTATCTGAAGCAGGATTTGAACCCAAGGTGGGATGGTGATTTTTGTTTTTCTTTGCATCTCCATCATTTAGTACAGTGCTGGACACTAGTGGGTGCTTAATAAATGATTTCTGGCTGAATGAGATGACCAAGATCTCTTTAATTCCAATTTTAGCACACTCTCTACTATGAAACCTAGCTGAGTTTATACCATCTCCATCGAAGATCTCACCAACTCCCAGGGATCCATTGTGATCTCGATGCAGATGATAGCCATATTTAAATAACCAGGCCTAGTCATCTGAGCTCTATTCCCACATCAGCAAGTGGAAAATGGGTGTATACAACTGGATGGTTCCCACACACTCCCTCACCATAGGCATCTCATTCTCTTTTGCCCCAAATCCACCTCTCTTCCAAACTTCCCTCTTCTTGTCAAGGACACTACCATCCTCCCGCCCCCTAAGCTCACAAACTCAAAGGTCTCCTCTAGTCCTTAAGTTCACTCGCTCCACAGTCCAATCCATTGCCAAATACTGTTTATTTTCACACTCCTTGAATATCCCTCCTCACCACTCATACAGCTGCTACCCTAGTTAAGGACTTTTGCAATCATCTAACAGGTTTCCATGACTCAAGTCTTTCCCCACTCTCATCCATCTCACTCAGCTGTCAAAGGGAATTTCCTTAGAGGTCTGTTCATGTTATTCCTCTGCTCAGTACGGTCCAGTGGCTCATTTGGAGGATCATAGGTAAAGTCTTCTGTGTGTCTTTTAAAGCTTTTATGGTCTGACTGCATCCCAAGTTTGTCATCTTCTCACGCTTTTCTCTAGGCAGCTCTCTCTCAATCTCCTGGTTATATTCTCCTATTTGCTGTTCCTCACACAAAATCCTCCATTTCCCACCTCCATGACTTTCAACCTGTGCCTTCTACCCCTCCACTTGCCATCTCTAGAATGTTCTCTATCCTCACTTTTCACTCTTCACATTCATACCTCCTTTCTAGACTCAGTTTAAACATCCCCTTCTGCAACAGGCCTTCTCCAGGCCCCTCATGTCTAAGGTTACTTTCTTTCTACTCTGTGTCTATCATAGTCCTACTGTTACATTTCAAATTAAGGTAAACTGAGGCACAAAGGTCCAAGCATGTTCAATTTATTAGTAAAACATTAATTTACAAATAAATAGAATCTTAGTTTCCTCAGTAAAGCTAAGATCTCAATGTGGGGAATGCCTATGTTTTTTTTAAATAGTTTTTAGAGAAATGAAAAGCAAAGAACAGGACTTTGTAGGTGAAGGAACAAGTTATTATTGGTTAGAAATTGGGAATGAGGGGCTAGCAAAGACCTCCTTCTTCCCTCCTTTGACTAAGAAATATTTGTTTTCTGAGGCCATCTGTGAGGTTAGAGATAGTGAAACAGACATCTTTGGATCACAATCCAGACATCCTTCAAGGGTGCTAGATTTCCTTGGCACAAAAATGGAGCAGTGATTAATAAGAGAATTGGATTTCTAAACCTAACTCATCACAGACCAGCTGAATTTCTAAACTAAGTTCAGTGACCAATAATCATGACTTAGGCAGTTGGAGGATGAAATATATTAACTGTACACGAGAATAACTTAAAAAGACACAGAATCAATTTGATTATTCAATAGTCATTTATTTAAATGTTACTTCTCCATCAGTATTAAGGAACTTGAAGACAGAGCCTGACTTGGGGTATGCCAGTGGCTAGTTTGACACCACTGCTCTACACCATAGAAAAAATCCAAAAATCATGTTTGTATCCCCATGAGAAGATACACAAATGCACACACAATTTCTTGTATGTTTTTCCAATTGAATGGAAGCACAATTCCCTATTCTGTCCTCTAATGTGAAGACAGTTGTCCTATCTTTAATGACAGGGACTCACATCCCTGCAGGGCTTTTCTTTTCTAAAGTTTCCTGCCAGCCACCATTAACAATAAAAGCCAAGGGCATCTTCCAGAAGGACCACTGAAGTATACTCCTTTGTTAAATAGGATTCATCCTTTATGAGCTTTAAAAATGTGTTCTCAAATAATTACCAGATTAATGAGAAAAAAAGAAGTATCTCAACTTGCCAAAGGTTTTTCCTTTCTTAGTAGAACTGAAAACTTCAAGAAGTATCTTAGTCAGTACAAGAAAGACTTTGACAGTAACATATAACCTCTGTCCTTGACCCAGTTAGTCTGAACTGGAGTTTAATTGGTCTGTCTACAGAACTAGGAAAATTAAAAAAAATCCTTCTGCATTGTAAAAGAAAATGCGTATATTTCTCATAGCTGGAAAAGAACATCTGGGCTGCTGTGAACAGCTGGCACCACAACTGGGCCCTGTCCTTGTTAAACCATAGAAAACCATCCCCCAATACCCCTTTCTAGATCTGCATTTAAGGGGAGTCAGAGAGGCCAAAACTATAAAAGTAAACAAGAGAGTCTGATCTTTGCAAAATCCCAAAGATATAAATCAATCCCTCCTCCCCAAATGCTCCCCCCCTCCATGGTCAAAATGTTACAAACCTTTCAACTCCTCTCAAGTGTCATGGAAGCACTGACCAGTCTAACAGAATTAAGACCTAGGGATGGGTCCAGTTTTCTTCTTGGCCTGCAGATATGAGTCAGGACTATTGCTTTCCCTTGATCCTGAAGGAATCTACCCCAGGAGCAAATGATCAAATGACTTTACAGGATGATTTGGTGATCTAGATGTCAATGGTAGGAAAGGTCCTATTCATAAGAGTTTAGAATGTGCTCAGATTTTAGAATAATATTAATGAGGGGAAAGAGGAAAGGATCCCATGCTTCTTTCAGTAATTTGACCAACTATTTTCTTCCTTTTGAAATATCAATTCACTAGCTCAAGAGAATGTATGGCCGCGTGAGTAGACATGAAATTATTCTAGCCAAGCTGTACATAGCAATGTAATGAACTTGGAATGCCATGGAGAATCCTAAGATGTTAGGGCAGTGACAGTGACTCTGCAAGGAAGGGAGGTTGGTCTGGGAGTTAGGACAGTCTGAGCTAAAGTATGTATGTGATATGTACAAGATATGCAATTATGGAGAAGTCAGTAAATCCTTGAACTGTACAAGAGTAGTGCACCTGTACTGACAAAGGGAGTTTCCACACTGGGAGACCTCGCACCAATCAGATTATACTCTCTGACCCTGCTACCTTGATTTTGATTTCAAAATCAAGTCATCTTCAAAGGCAGCTGAACTCCTTGAGAACAGGGACAGCTTTGATTTTGCCTTAATATCGCCAGTACCTATTGAGCTTCTTCCTTTAATGGGTGCTGAGCAACAATGATAATTAGTACAATTTACATTGCACTTCAAGGTTTGTGAATCACTTTACAAGCAATTGATTTTATTCTCGCAACAACTCTGGGAGGTAGGTGCTATTGTAAATACTATTTTGCAGTTGAGGAAACTGAGACAGACAGCAGTGCAGTAATTTGGCAGGGTCATCACACAGCTAGTAAGAATCTGGGGCCAGACTTGAACTTGGATTTTCGTGACTCCAGACCTAGCTCTCTGCACTACAGCACCCCCCACCTGCCTCCTAAGCTCCTTGAATTGACACGGCTCATAATTCAAGCTTATACTTCAACGCCCCACGATCTTAGATTTAGTTGGTATCTGTATTTCCTCCAGTAACAGGGATTTGGATGAGTTAGTAGAAGGTTTTTCTGCATTGTTGCATTTGAAAAAATGTATCAGTGTAGTAATGATGAAAATAACTCACATTTATACAAGTTCTTTAATGTACGAAGACCTCTTCACATGTTATCTCATTTGACCCTCTTCAACTACCCTGTAAAGAAGGCGCAAGTATTACCCCCATGGCACAATAAGGAAAACTGGGCTGAGAGAAGTTTTAAGGAAGCTGTTCAGGGTCACACAGTGTGTGAGAGAGAATTTGAACTCAGGTTCAGTCAATTCCCTAGTTGCTACTCTACCTACCGGCCATCAAAGGATGGCAATGCCAATGAAATTAAGGACCAAGCCCAAAGCATCATCTATATTGGGAAGATGGAGGATTCCCATAGAATGCCATATAAAAATGATGCACATTGGAGACTACATATGGTTAAGACCACGACAATGCTTAGGAATGTCTTGAAGTCACTTCAAAACTCTGGTGTTGTGCTCTGTGAGCAAAGCAGACACAAGGAGACACAAGATGAGCAAATTTGGAGAATCCCCCCCTCCAAGGTTCACGCGGACTATTTGTGCTATGGCATTCTGAGCTCAGCCACAGCGGGACACACTGAAGCTTGACTCTAGCCCTGTGATGTTGTTTGGTCCTCTTCAAGAGTGAAGGGCAACTAGGGGCGGCCGGGTGGCTCAGCGAGTAAGAGCACCGGCTCCAGTGTCGGGACGACCTGGATCAAATCCGGGCTCAGACACTTAGCACCCACCCAGAAACACCTGGCCGTGTAACCTTGAGCAAGTTACTTAACCCCAATTGCTTAGGGGCGGCCAGGTGGCTCAGCGAGTAAGAGCACCAGCTCCAGTGTCGGGATGACCTGGTTCAAATCCAGGCTCAGATACTCAGCACCAAACCCAGAAATAACTGGCCGTGTAACCTTGAGCAAGTTACTTAACCCCGATTGCTTTAAAAAAAAAAAAAAAGAATGAAGGACCACCAGCCAACCAGCCAAAACTCTGGACAACTGGAATCTAGAGCTGTAGCTGACTGGATTAACAGCCCAGCCGGTGTGATGAACCAGCTCCTAAGAATCAAGAAACAACTGGGATTGCACAGGGTTTCGGGCTGATCCTACCTGAAAGTATTGTGATAATCAACATGGTACTTGACAGAGACACAAGTAGGCCTCCTTCAGGTCCTGGTACTTCCAGAAGTCAAGAAACACTGAAACCAATCAGAAACACCAATACCCCACGTGATAGGATTGGTACCTACCAAGGCTCCCACTCCTGCCATGGAGGTTAGGTTAGCTCTTTCCCTAAAAGGCAAGAATGTTATCTCCAACACTTGATTGGCCCTAGAACCTAAGGTTCAAGCACTTCCTAAGGAAATAGAAAAAAAATTTGTTTTTTTTAAAAAGGGCCTTTGGACTTGCAAGATGTCTCAAGGCTGCCTGACTCACCATACCTGGCTGACTAGATGTGTTTCAGGAAGGATACTGAGGAGCCCAACTACCTGAGCTAAAACATAGTATCCTTAGGAAGCCTCCTTTCTATAATATGCCTGAGAAACGTGTTAACTGCTGAATGGCTTCCAAGTGTCTTATTTCATTCTAATATTAGACCCAGACCACATCACCCCACCTATAGGAAAGGCATCACTGCAGATGGGACTGACCACTAAAGCAAGTAAAATATACATGTGTAGGAAATGGACTTAATAGATGAAAACTTTCAGTATGCACACATGGAGGTCACTAAAAATTCTTACTTAATGTAAACTCTACAAATAATACCTAATAATGAAGGAGATGACAGAAACAGATCCAAAGTCCCAAATGGTTGTAGAAATGAGATCTCCACACATAAGACTGCAGCACTGAATATCTATTCTGGCTCCTGATGCAGACACTGCCCTCACTTGGTACAGGGATGCTGCTAGGATTTCCATGCAATAATGGCAACTTCTCCTCTGAACTTCTAAAGTTTTCAAGGTTGTCTCCTGGCCAATGGAAGCAGAGGAGACCAAGGTCAGGCCAAAGTGCTTCTCTTCCCCCCTCCTGAACAACTCCTTTTCAGGGGACTTAGTGAGAATGGCTTCTCCTCACTCCTTATTGACTGGAATGTCTATTGCCCAAGTTTTTACACTACTCTGTTTCTGACCTAGTTTCCAAGACCTGGAGTCAGAAAGAATGAAGTTCAAATTTGGCCCAATATTCACGTTTTAACCCTAGCCAAGTCCCTAACCAAAGTCTGCCTCAGTTTCCTCATCTGTAAAATGAAGTTGATAATAACATTTACATTCCAGGCATATCAAAAGGTAAAATGAGGTAATATTTGTAAAGTGCTTTGTAAATCTTAAAGCACTATATAAACGCTGGATGTTGTTGTTGCTGCTGCTGTTGTTAAAGTAGCAGCAGCAGTACTAGTAGTAGTAGTAGTAAATGTGGCATTTTTCAGAAAGACCATTTAAGCCCATTTTGGTTCTGCCTAGTATTGAATCCACTGTCATCTCTCCTAAATAAGAATTAGAACTACAATCTTAAAGGGATGACTTATAGGGCAGAGCTCTAGCCACTATTCCACACTGTTTATGACCAACTTTTTAAAATCACTTTTTAGCAAAAAAAAAAAAAAGTTATTTTTTCTCTTTTTCCCTAACTATTATGGTATATTCTATATTTAGTCTGAGAAAAGCACAAAGTAATGGCTTCATGTACCCAACTACTTAATTGGTACAGGAACAGGAACAGATGGAAGTATGTTTTCTTAGGCCAGGTGCAGACTGGCCCCAAATGCAAGCTTCAGATCGAGAATGAATGAAGCCAAGAGCCGAAATCAAACCAAACCAAGCAAAACCCTGTTTTACATATATAAACAACCTCTAAGCAAAGGTATATGAATAAACATTCAGCAAGGACATGCAGATGCAGGTGTCCAGCTCTCCCCAGCCTCACAGAAGGCACCCAGGTCAAGAACAAACAGTTCCTCAGATCCAGAGAACTCCCCTTTCTTGTTGATACTGATTTATGTAAGATTCCTCAAAAGCTGGCTTTAGGGTGCTTAGTCTTTCAGAGTCTGGGTATGCCCAGCTAAAGGCTAAAATTCAGATTAGGAAGCTTAACCAACTTCACCCTTCCCAAAAGGGCTGAGCAGAGCAAATAGCACCCAAGACATGGTGGTATAGAATATTTCCTAAAGGCATATTTCTTTTTTAAATTTAATTTTATTATGAACTTGAAAAACATCAACAAACATAAACATTTTTATACATAAATAATGGGAATGGGGAGAAGGTGGTTATATATGAAAACATAAATCTTTGCTGGGTACATATTTTTAAAGTACAAATAAGATTTAACATAGTATTAGCAAAACTGTGCTAGATTTAGAACTCTGCTTCTCTGTGTTCACTTCTTATCTTCCTATCTTATCTCTTCTGTGAATTAAAAAAAATATCTTGTTGTTCTGTCCTTTCTTTTTATTCTTTGTTTTTTTGGGGGGGAGATCCCTTTCGCTTCACTCACCCTCAAAATAAAAGCCTTCTGTTGTCACACACAAGTAGTCTAGCAAAAACAAATCCACCCATTGGTTGTGACAAAAAACATGTCTTATTCTTCCCTTTAGTCCATGACCTATGTGCCAGGAGGTCAGAAGAAAGAAGTTTTGAAGCAGGCCCCAAAGGGCTTCACTTCTGAGCCCTAATCCTGTTCCTCAGCACCACAAAATCTCAAAGTTATAAAGGAAACTGAACACAAATTTCCTTTACATAATCCCCAACAATTGGGTAACCCAGTCTTTTCTTGATGACAGTCAATGACAGGGTACCCACAATTTCCTGGGGCAGCTTGTTCTGATTTTGGACACTTCTAATTGCCAGTATTTTTGTTTTCTTCTCACTGAGGTGGATCAACCTCCCTGAAATGTCCAGTATTTGACTCTAGCTCTACTCTCCTGTGCCTCATATGGCTTGGTCTTCATTCCACTCATTATTTCAATGGCCCCACTCTTGATATGTTCATTCTCCATTAAGAGAATCATAGATTTAGAATTGAAAAGAGCCTTGGAAGCTCTTGGAAGTCAATGCCATCATTTTAGATAAGGAACGGGGACCATAGAACGACATACCCAATGACATATTGGTAAGTAGGAAAGCCTCCTATTCAGTCTCCCTGTCTTAAGACTCTTCCCCAATGTAAACCATCCTCCACAGTCACCAAAGTAATTTTCAAAAAACATAGCTCTGGGGGCGGCCAGGTAGCACAGCGAGTAAGAGCACCGGCTCCAGTGTCGGGATGACCTGGATCAAATCCGGGCTCAGATATTCTGCACCACACCCAGAAATAACTGGCTGTGTAACCGTGAGCAAGTTACTTAACCCCAGTTGCTTTATAAAAAAAATAAAACACATAGCTCTGATCTTATCCCTTTACCAAAAAAACTTCTGGACTTCACTATTACCTCTAGAGTAACATATAAATGCCTCTATTTATATTTGTTTTATTACATCTTCTGTTTGGCATTTAATACTCATAATAACCTGACTCCTTTCTCCCTTTTCATGCTTCCTGAACATTTGCACTTGTAATCCAGTCATTCTTGCCTTCTTGCACTCTGCATGCCCAACCCTCCATGTCCCAGCTCTGTGACTTTGTACTGTCTATCCTCCATGCCTGGTATCCACTCCATCTTAACCTCTGTTTCTTGGAATCTCTAATTTTCTTTAAGACACAGCTCAAAGTCTTCTTCTAAATCAGGAGCTATAACCTGGGAGTCTGTGAACCTTTTAAAAAAATTTATAAACATATTTCAATATAATAGCTTTCTTTATAATCATATGTGTTTTATTTTTTTATTTTAGACAAATACTAAAACTTAAACACATAATAAGAAAAAAATAGACATTATAAACTTAAATATAAAAGAAGAAAAGAAAAATAAGCATCATGTGCACAGCAGAACATAGGAGAGGATTTAGAATATATAGCAATAAGTTTCCATTTCAAGAAAGCCTGTATATTAAATGCCGTATGTTATGCTGAAACCTGTCCATCTTTCTTTTCATCCTGGGAGGTTTTCTTTTGTTATCTGCTCTATCCTTTTTGCTTTGTTCTTTTTCTATGTGTTTTATTTTATGCATTTAAGACATTATTCTAAGGGGTCCATCGGCTTCACCAGATTACTGAAGGGGTTAATGATTTTAAAAATGGTAAGAACTCTGACTTTAAATTTAGAAGCCTTCCTTGATATCTCCTGGCTACTAGTACCTTTCCTCCCAAAACTATATTGAATTCATTATGTATACCCTCATATGTACACATATGTTTCCTCCATTACAATATAAGCTCTTTGAAGGGAGGAATTAATTCACTTTCATCTTTGAATCTCCAGAATTTAGCACACTCCCTGGCACATGGTAAACATATAATGCATGTTTGTTAATTAAATTGATTGAAGAAGCGAAGCTAAGATTTCCAGTTCCTCTGCTTCCAAATTTAATACTTTCTACAACATACCATAAAGCTAAGAATGTTAAGAATTTAACAAAAGAATGTAGATGCTAATGTAGAAGTTAAATCAATGACAATCTTTAAAGTTAAAGTTAAATCAATATCAATCTATTTTTAAAACTATGCAATTATGGACCACAGAAGCATAAATTCTGTCCTCTCCTTAACTTCAAATAAAAACCCAATTAAAAGAGAAAATAGAAACATCCAGTAAATTTGTTTATATGTTATAGATAGCATCTGGTTGATCAAGCATTTTGAGTGTTTAAACTCCATGAAGGAAGAAATTGCTGAATCTAGTATAATCTCAGACAACTAGAATATATACAATACATACTTGTTAAATGAATGAATGCATAAATTAGCATAGTCAGGCTAGCATGTGTGAATAAACACAATTTCAATTTTCTAGAATTTCTGCAAAATTAAAGTTCTTAAGATCACAGGACCAAAAACTAGAAGATGTCTATGAAATCATCTCTCTTACCTCTCTCCTGCCTCATTTTATTCAAGTGAATTGTAAGACAAACAATTTGACTCTTCAGTCTAGTCGAACCAGAAGTCAATTCAGGAAAAAAAAATAGAATCAAAAGTTGAACTATTCTTTTCCTGGAATGGCTGGTGCTCAGAATAGATGTTTGTTTTTCTTTCCATCTTCTCATCCTCATACTATAAAGGGTAAAAGGGAAAAATGGTCGAGAAAAAAACTGAAGATAAGGAACAAGATGGTCATCTGTCAGTCAGTGAAACATTTTAAAAACACCTACTATGTGTCAGGCACTGTGTTAAGTGATGGGGATACAAAAAGAGGCAAAGGAAAAGTCCCTACCCTCCAAGCTCACAGTATACTTGATGAAACAACTTGCAAACAAATGCATACAAAGCAAGCTATATGCAGGGTACATAAGGACAGTAAGAGAAAATGCCCAGAGCTGAGAGAGAGAGTGTCTGGTTCATGGAACAGCACAGCAGTCAACATCACTGGATCAAAGTGTATGAGGTTGGGAATAGAGTGTCAGAAGGCTAAGAAGGTAATAGGAGATGGGTTTGAACACCAAACAGAATTTTTCATTTTATATCAATGGGGATAAAGAGAAGCTAGAGTTTCTTGAATGATATGATTGTATCTATGTTTTAGGAAAATCACTTTGGTGGTTAACTATTCTAAATAAATTCAAGCTTTCCAAGAAGTTTGGGGAAAACTAGGCACAAACCAACATCTCCCAATGTATTTGAAGATGAAGTCAAACTGGATAAATTATTTAGACCTAAAAGGTGATATCATAAGTAAATTAGGGAAGCATGGGAAAATTTACCTGCCAAATGTATAGATAAGGGAAGAGTTTGTGACCAAAAAGAAGATAGAGAGAATCACAGAAAGTAAAATGTATAATTTTGATTAAATGAAATTTAAAAGTTTTATATAAACAAAACTAAGGCAGTCGAAATTAAAGGGAAAGTGTGGAATAATTTTACATCAAGTTTATGTGATAAAGACTTCATTTCTAAAATAATAAGGAACCAAGCTAAATTCATAAAAATGTGAGCCATTTCACAATCAATTAATAGTCAAAGGATATGCATAGGCACTTTTCTGAAGGAGAAATCAAAGCTGTTACTAGTCACATTAAAAAAAAAACACACTACATCACTGTTGATTGGAGAAATGCAAGTTAAGACAACTCTGCTTTACCATCTCATCCCTATTAAATTAGCTAATATGACAGAAAAGAAAAAAAAAGAAGGAAAGGAAGAGAAACCAAAAAAAAAAAAAAAGGAAAACAAATACCAGAGGGAATGTAGAAAAATTGGGAGGCAAATGTACTATTGGTGGAGTTGTGAACTGGTCCAACCATTCTAAAGAACAATTTGGAACTATGCCCAAAGGTCTATAAAACTGTATGCCCTCTGACCCAGCAATACCTCTACTAGATCTGTGTCCCAAAGAGATCAAACAAAAAGGAAAAGAAGCTATTTGTACAAAAATATTAATAGCAGCTTTTTGTGGTGACAAATAATTGGGAATTGAGGGGATACCCATCAGTTGGGAAATGGCTAAACAAAGTGTGCTGGAATTCTATTATAAGAAATAGTGATGGGGCGGCCCAGTGGCAAAGTGAGTAAGAGTGCTGGCCCCAGCTGTCGGGAGACCCAGGATTGGTTCCGGCCTTAGATACTTAGCACCCACACAAAATAACTGGCCCTGTAACCTTGAGCAAGTTACTTAACCCCAATTGCTTAAAAAAAAAAAAGAAATAGTGAGAAATATTCTTTCAGAAAAACCTGGGAAATCTTATATGAAGTGATGCAAAGTGGAGTCAGCATTGTACATAGTAATAACAATATTGTAATGATGATCAACTGTGAAAGACCTATCTTCTCTGATCAAGACAATGATTCAAGACAATTCCAAAGGACCTATGATAAAAATTCTATCCCCCTCCTGGGAGAGAACTGAGTGAAGACTGAAGCATACCTTTTAAAAAAATTCTTTATTTTTCCCTGTTTTCTGTGTATATGTGTGTGTTTTCTTTTGCTACATGGCTAATATGGAAATATGTTTTGCATGACAATATAATCAACAACACATCACTTGCATTCTCAATGAAGGAGGAAAGGAAGAAAGAAGGAAGAAAATTTGGAACTCAATTATTTTCTGATTTTTATTTATTTTTCTTAACTTGTAAAGACAATTTTAACATTCTTTTTTTAATTTAAAAACTCAATTTTAAAATGTAAATGTTAACAATTTTAAAAAACATAATTGGGAAATATTTGATTAAATAAATAAATATATTAAAATAATTTATGCTTTCCAAACTAGAAATTATACCCTTAAAAATATTAGAACATGTCTGTAATCTCTGAGATATCTTTGAGAATGAGTGGAGTAGCTCCAGAAGGAGGAATACATAAACAATAAATTGTTAAGCTTGACATTAACCACTGACAAATTTCTAAAATGGATTATTAGTCATTGTTGTGAGCACACAAATTATATGATGATCATTGGTGGGTCAGAACTGGTTTATTAAAAAGCAAGTCAAGCCAAAGGAAAGTCTTGTCCATTATTGACAGGGTTATATCAAGGAAGGCTGAAGATAGAGTATAGCTCAATTTTTAACAAGACACTTGACCAAATTGCTTGTAACATTTTTTAGACAATATGGATAGATATAAACTAGTTAATAGTCCAGTGATTTGTAGTCAGTCAATTGATCATCCTTGAAGAGTCTAAATCCACAGTTTAATACTGATCTGCAGGATCATCTCTAGTGGCTTGGGACAACCCTCTCTCTCCAGTCTTGTCCTGTCCATTATTTGTTTCTCAATGAAGATTTGCATGTGACATCAACATAAAATGAAAGGGTGATAGAATTGGGATCCACAAAGATTTTGATAGATTGGAATAGTGGACTGAATCTAGTATAGTTTAGGTTCTCTACTAGAAACATGCTATAGTGGCAGGATAAAATAGAAAATTAAACAGACCTGGAATTGGGAAATTAGACCAAGGTTTTATTCCTGACTTTGGCATGTTTGGCTATCTATAAGAGAGTCGTTGAGTCATTTAATTTTTTTTAATCTAAAGAGGAAACTCAGTTTTCTATTCAAGAAAATGAGGAGATTCATACTTCCTTCACCTGCCTCACAAGGTCCATCTAAAAAGGCATGTTGTAAACCTTCATGTGCTCTCTAAATTTGTATTGTTATTAAAAGAAAAAGTACAGAAAAGTTAAGAATATGTCCAGCTCTACTTTTTCAATGCTAAATTTAATGAAGGAGAATGAAAGTCTTGGCCTCTTTCAGAAACTTTTTTTTCTAAATTCTGAACTTTGGATTTGCCCCCAGTACAGTAATTTAATCACAGCATTATAACATCTTTGTGAGAGAAAAAAATTCCATTTACTTTTCAGTTCTTTTAAATTTCATGCAGATATATTTCTTAAGACAACCTTCAGAAATTATATTGTGGATACAAATGGAATGTGCTTTTCAGTTCTACAGAAGAAAAAACATAACGTACGAGCTTATGGATAGTATATTTTATTGAAGGTTGTATTCTGTTCCTTCCAGGATCACATTTGTCTAGATAAGGAAAAGGAGAATGAGACTTTTATAAGAACAAAAGTCAAGTGACCACAATTTGTCTCAATTGAATTCAACAGACATACATCAAGGCCACACTGCATACTGAGATACCATTATAATAGGGGTCACCACAAACGCAAAGGGGTCAACATCTAGGCTCTAGACACCCTCTTTGGCTCATTTCTTACCATCACCCCTACACCTACTGGCAACGCTTTATCCTTTTTTGGAAATCAGTCATTGCTAACAAATAACTTAAGCCTCATATAATTATAAATAAAAGCAAAACAGTTTAATTAGAAATATGGTAATTTTCATCAGCAGTGTCCCTGCCAACATCCAAGGCAGTACTTCTTCCACACCAACCCCCAGTCCTGACTGCATCAGAAAATGTATCTACTTCATATAAGCTTCCCAAGTCCCCTTGTCCTTACAACTTCCAGAGATGGTGATCACTATTACTGTTCAGGCAACTCTGTGATAAAGAGGAGGTTTAATGTGCAAGTGAGGGAGAAGAAAGGAGTACAGGAACATCCCGGCTAGCCTGACCTCAGATTCAGACAATCCTGTCCTGATCACATGGACAGGAACAGCCCATGCTTGGGTTTGTAATCTCAGTGTGACTGCCAGCTTCTCACTCTCCTCACTCCATCTATTCAGGCCATCGTCAGGTCTTACCCTTCCTCCCACCGCAACATTTCTCACATCTGGACCCTTCTCTCTACTCACAAAACTACCACATTAATTCAGGCTCTCGGGATTTTTGCAAAGTCCTCAAAACTGGTTTCCCTGACTCAAATGCCTCTCCCCTCCAGTCCATCTTTCACACAGCTGCCAAATTTATTTTCCTTACGCTTGAATCTATTCATGTCATTTTCCCACTCAGGAACAAATATGAACTCCTCTTGTTAGCTTCCAAAGCCCTTCAAAACTTGACCCCCACCTGCTCCCCAGTCTTATTACACAATACTCTTCATTCCACAGTCTGGGATCCAGGATTATTTGTCTTCTCCCTGTTCCCAATGCATGGCACTCCAACTCCTCTCTGTGTCTTTGTACTAACCATCCCTCTTATCTGTTACGTAGTCCTTGATGCCCCCCACTTCCCAAGAATCTCTTCCTTCCAGTCCTACCTTCTATAACTCCATGCTCCTCAGACCCCAACTGCTAATGCCCTCACCCCTTCCCACCTTGTATTTTCCTATCTTATAGCTATCTATACTTATTCTCTTTACATCTGTTCTATATACAATCATCTAGGTACTTGTTGGCTTCCCCTTTAGAAGTTAAGTTTCTTAAGAACTTGTGGTATTTGTAACACACACAAAGAGTTATGATAGAAAGATCCAATTATCCAATAGGAAAACAGGAGGAGAAGGTGATAAGAGAAGGAATAGAGATGATAATAAGGAGAGGAAGAAGGCAATGGTTGAGAGAAGGGGAGAAAGAGAAGGAGGGAGGGAGGGACAGAGAGGGAGGGAAGGAGAGGGAAAAGGAGAGGGAAAGAGAGAGGGAGAGAGACAGACAGAAAGAAGGAGGGAGGGAGAGAGAAAGAGAGAGGTACAATAAGGAGATAGAGCAGAATCTAATATGCTTCAGGTGAAATTAAAAAAAAGGTAAGGGTAGCAATCATGATCTTAGACAACACAGAAGCATAAATAAGCTGAATTTTAAAAGACTATCAGGGAAAACACATTATGCCAAAAAGGTGCCATAAACAATGAAGTGATATCAAATAATTTTACACACGTTTCTCTGAGAAAGATCACATTTCTCAAATGTATACTGAGCTTTTGAACTGAGTCAAATTTATAAAAAGGAGAGCATTCTCCAATTGATAAATAGTCAAAGGATATAAACTAGTAGTTTTCAGAAGAAGAAATAAAAGCCTATCTATACTCATATGAAAAAAGGCTCTAAATCACTATTGATTAGAGAAATGCAAATTAAAACAACTCTGAGGTAACCTCACCCTCTCAGAAATGACAAATTCTGGAGGGGAAAATAGGTATGCTAATGAACTGCTAATGAAATAGTGAATTGGTCTAACCATTGTGGAGAAGAATTGGGAACTATGCCCAAAGGGCTCTAAAACTGTGCATACACCTTGACCCAGCAATACAATTATTAGGTTCGTATCCCAAAAACATAAAAGAGAAAGAAAAAGGACCTATATATCCAAATATATATTTATAGACCTTTTTTGTGCTAGCAGAGAATTGGAAATCAAGAGGATGCCCATCAACTGGAGAACAACTGGACAGACCATGGCATATGATTGTGGAGTACTATAGAAATGATGAAGGAGGTAGTTTCAGAAAAATATTGGAAGATCTATATCAATTGATGCAATATGAAGTGAGAAGAACCAGGAGATCATTGCACACAGTAACTGTAATCTGGTGATGATGACATAACTCTGAAGGACTTGGTTACTCTGATAAATATGACAATCCAAGACAATTCCAAAGGACTCATGCCAAAAAAAGGCTGTACACCTCCAGAGAGAACTGATGAGCTAAGTGCAAACTGAAGTGCAATCTTCTCACTTTATTCCCTTTTCTTGTTTTGTTTTTGCAACATGATTAAGATGAAAATAAGTTTAGCATGATTTCATATGTATACTTGATATCATGTTGTTTGCCATCTCAGTGGGAGGCAGGAAGGAGTAGGAAGGAGGGAGATAAGTTTGAACTCAAAAAATTTCTTCAATGTTTAAAATAAATAAATAATAAATTAGAATGTTAAAAAACAAACCTTATTTTAGGTTTAGAAGTCCACCAGCCAGCCAGAAAGTCAATCTCTTCTCTCTCTCTCTCTCTCTCTCTCTCTCTCTCTCTCTCTCTCTCTCTCTCTCTCTCTCTCTCTCTCTCTGTCTCTCTCTCTCTGTCTCTCTCT
>NW_027185655.1:537249-613720 GCF_028583685.1 Petaurus breviceps papuanus
CCTGGAGTCAGAAAGGTTGGAGCTCAAATCAGGTCTCAAACAATTCATAACCGGGGGCATCCTGGACACGTCACTTAACTCAGTTTCCTTGTCTATAAAATGAGCGGGAGAATAAAATGGCAAACCACTCCAGTATCTCCAAGAAAAGCCCAAATGGGGTCACAGAGAATCAGATATAACTGAAGCACCTCTAAAACAGTAAACCTCTTTGATTTCATAGACTTCTTTAAATGTATTTCAATGTGACAAAAGAGCATATATTTCTTCAAGGGGTGTGTGTGTGTGTGTCTGTCTGTCTGTCTATGTGTGTGTGTGTGTGTGTGTGTGTGTGTGTGTGTAAAAGAGACAGAGAGGCAGTGAGATAGACAGAGTGAGAACAGATATGTGCATCTCACTGTGATGTATTTGCTTCTCTCCAAGCCATGGCCCCACACGGAATTCTTAACATCTGCACCATCATGAATTGTATCTTGTTCACAAGAGAGAGTTATGGTGGGCCCTGTAATAGGAACACAGCAGCACAATTTCTGCAACAATCCATCAAAGCACAGACCCTACTGACGGTAGCTTAATGAAATCACTTCTTTAGATCATGGGTTCTTAACCTGGGGTCTAGTAACTTTTTGGAAAATGACAGCTATATTGCAGCATAATTGTTTTCCTTTGTTTTCCTATTTGTGTGATTTTATACAATTAAAATCATCACAGATCCCTTGGACATCCTGTGGCTTCATCCAATGTCGAAGGGGTCCATGATACACAAAAAAGACGAAGACCCCAAATCTAGACGTATATGCATACATATATACGTAAGTGTATGTGTATGTGTATGTGTATATGTATATATCCCAAGTGTGGTCATGTATTAGGAAGTTTACACTGCTCTGCTTGGTCCCAGAGGGAAGAACTAAGGACAATGGATGGTAGAGAAGAAAGAATTCTGAGTCAAAGGGCCTGGGTTCAAATTCCACCTCTGAGGCCTGTTGCCTGGGTAACCTCTTTAGGCCTCGATGTCTTCATCTGTAAAATTAGGTAGTTGTACTAGTGGGCTTCTGGGGTCCTTTCCTGCTCTAGACTCAGTCTAAGGAGGTCAATTTTGGTTTTAAGGGGGGTGGGCAGTACTTCCTAAGATTTAGAGCTGTCCAAAAGTGGCTATCTTGAGATGATAAGAGTTTCCCCATCTCTAGAAGTCTCCAAGCAAAAGTTGCATCTATGCTGGTTAGAAATCTTTCCCTTGAGGCATCCGTGGAACTAGATACCCTTAGATCCCTTCCAACTGAAACGCATTGTGATTTTTAATTTCCACTCCATTCACATCTGTTTTTGCTTCCTAAAATGACAGTGTAGATGTACCCATTACTCTGACTCTCTTAAATCTAGGTATTTTAGCTAGTGAAAGCTTGTGCCAGATTATCTAGCTTGTTGATGCTTTTAAATGGTTTATTCTTCTGGAGACCAAATCCATCCATCTCCATAGACCTCCACTGAGAGCCAGGACAAGGAATTTGTGTATCCTATACAAGGATGGGAAATCAAGCCCTCTCTCCCCACTGCCTTATGTTATGGAATTGGGTTATGGAATACTGGAGTCTTTCAGCTTTCACTCTAACACATGTGCCTTGAATTTTCACACAATAAATACTTCCATGCCAAGGATTTTCTATCATTAAAAATATGTGCATTTTTAAGAAGCAATGTAGTAAGATAGCTGGATTTTTCACTGCCTAAGAAAATCAAAAATTTTGGACTTCTCTATTAACAAAGAATAAAGACTGGAGTGGAGCGAGGTGGGTGGAGAATGTTGGCCTTAGTTCCTTAATTTACCTTTTATTCTGGTTCAAATTCGCTCACATGCTAAGAGGCAGTCCTGTGGTGTAGTGCCTAGTACTGGGCATTTAGGGTTAGTCAGAAAGACCTGAATTAAAATCCAGCCTCAGTCACTTACTAGCTACGTGATCCTGGGTGCTCAATCTCCATCTGCCTCAGTTTCCTTTTCTGTCAAATGAGAATAATAATAGTGCTACCTCCCAGGACTGTTGTGAGGATCAAACAAGATAATATTTGTGAGGTCCTTAACACAGGGCTGAGCACATAGTAGGTGCTATAGAGCTATATCATTTTCATCATCATCTAAATCAGAATTTGGGGACAAGTACCCCTAAATTAGTTATCTATGGAAGAGTCAAACAGGAAAAAAAGAAACTTCACTTTGGCTAAGAAATTCTCTTCATGATCTTGGTTGGGGGGGGATGCCTGTTCAGCAGGACTCTCTGAGGTCCTTATTAGGTCTAGGTTCTAGGTCCTCCCCTCTAGCATCTAAGAGCCGAGAGTCAATGAAGAGAGGAGCCCCAAAGGTCATAGAGAGCTGCAACACCCAATGCAGGATGTTTGCCCAGCAGCCACCAGTCACCACCTACCATGGGACCGGCAGAGAAATGCTCAGCTGAGCCCACCTGGCCAGCACATGTGACTCTATTAGAGACAAAAGGAACGACCCACCCAGCAGATTCCATACAGCAACCCATCCAGCAGGATTCATGAGAGCAGGAGGAAGACTTTACCAGAAGACAACGCAGGAAGCATGTGCTTCCATGAGTCTTGGCCATACATGTTATTCTAGGTATGTGTCTCTCATGCGTGAATCCTGTTAGTATCCAGTCCCCCCACAGATGGCATGTATTATTTTTTTGGAGGGGGGAAGGCACGGCAATTGGGATTAAGTGACTTGCCTAAGGTCACATGGCTAATAAGTGTTAAGTGTCTGAGGTCTGATTTGAACTTGGGTCCTCCTGACTCCAGGGCTGGTGCTCTATTCACTTAGCCACCTACTGGCCCCAACAGTATGTATAATTGTAAAAGAAGAAATTCTAGCTTTATTTGGATGGGGGGAGGGGGGAGAAGAATAAATGTTCTTTTCCAACATCTTTCACTATTACATTTCTCTAGGTGCTTTTGCTTGAAACTAATTGGGCCCTTTAATTAATTAGAGGTAAAGTAAAAGACATAGTTTCTTCATTAGCTAACATTTTAAGTGCACATGGACCTATAGAGTACCTTAAGATGGGGGTAACTATTCTCAATAACATATATGAGGAGGGGATGTGCTAGGGTATCATTAAAAATTATCCTTTTTCTCATTCTAGACAGCTACTAAAATGATTTTCTTAAATCTGAGGTCTGAACACATCACTCCCTTATTCAATAAACTCCCTTGGCTCCCTATGGCCTCTAGGAACAAATATAAATACCTCTGGCATTTAAAATCCTTCACAACCTGGTTCCAATCTCCTTTATCATTCATGTTATATAGTTTGCCCCTTTCTTCTCCCTACAGCAAAGGTGAACAGTCCTCCCTCCTGTTCCTCAAACCCAACACTCTACATCCCAGTTTTGTGTTGGCTGTTGCCCTCACCGGGAGAGAATTCCCTCCTCACCTCACCCTCTAAGAATCCCTCCTTTGTTTGGAAAATCATCTCAAGTTGTCACCTACTAGAAGGAGCCTTTCCTGACCCCCTCAGTTATTAGTGCCCCCTCCAAAGAAATCATCTAGTTTTTATTTTGTACTTAATATGTGTGTATTAATAATATTGTCTCCCCCCATTGAATATGAGCTTTCTGAGGGCAAGAGCCATTTAATTTTTATTTTTGTATCTCTAGTATCTAATCCTATTACTGGCATTAAAAAGTGCTCAAAAATGTTTGTTGACTGATCTCTGCCCCTCCCTCCCTCAAACTTTTACATCTAAGACAGCTGCCTACCTTGTCTGTTCCCTAGGTCTACTGTTAGGGATTTCTCACAACTTTGCCCTTGACATGAATAAAAGAGTAGAGCCCTTACAGTGAGGAGACTAGCTTTTCTGATAGAGTAGACTCCTCTGCCCCTTCAAAGCTAGATAGCACAATGAATAAGATACTGGCCCTAGAATCAGAAAAATCTGAGTTCAAATCCCTGGGCAAATTACTTAACCCCATTTGCCTCAGTTTCCTCATCTATAAAATGAGCTGGAGAAGGAAATGACAAACTAGTATTTTGGGCAAGAAAATTCTCAATGGGGATCATGAAGAGTCTGTCATGACTGAAATGATTGCTTTTAATATGATTCATTTTATTAATTATTGTCTTAATGCTTAAGTAAATTGCTTTGTCACCTTTTTGCTATGATTTTATTTCACATATTAGAGTCACTATACATTGATGATATCGATCTATGCATCTATTTCTTTGCTTTATCCTTCCAGGATTTAAGACAATGTCTCATTAAAGGAGTTTGACAAAGTGCTTTCTCATTTTTTTTAAGAATAATTTATATAACATGGGTACTAATGTTTCCTTAAAAGTTTGATAGAATTCTTCTCTCAATCAAAAAATTTTTTGTGTGTTTCTTTCTTGGGATAGTTCCTTTAGAGCTATTTCCGTTTCCTTCTCTGAGATTGGAGGTAGCTCTCCATCTTCCTAGGGCAGTTTGGTGGAGCAGTGCATAAAGTGCTGGGTCTGAAGTCAAGAACATTCCTCTTCCTGAGTTCAAATCCAGCCTTAGTCGCTGAGTGACCCTGGGCAAATCACTAAATAAGTGGCAAATCACTTCAATATCTCTGTCAAGAAAATCCCACAAGTGGTCACCAAGAATGGGACATGACTGAGCTTCCCTTTTTATCTGTAGCCTTGCTTGGTTCAGATTCCATGGAACATCACACCTTCAAGAAGGTGCTCTCCCCTTTGCCTTTTCCATTCCCTTTTGTCTTCTCTCATTAGATTGTAAACTCCTAGAGGGCTAGGACTCACTTTCTTTTTCACATTTGCATTCCCAGTACATAATGGGTGCTTATTTCATGTTTATTGTATTTGTATTATTTAAATTATCTCTTTGGTGGCCTGTTAACTTGGAGATCTATTTCTTTTGAGTTCTTTGTATTGTGGGCACATAATATTTATTCTACTGTTGTCTTCTGAGTAGTATGGAAGTAGAGCTAATTAGAGATTACTTTGTCACCTTCTATTATATTGATCCTTCCTAATCCCTCAGCACCTTTCCCCAACACACTCCATATCCAATCAGTTGACAAATTCAATCAATTTCACCATTCATTCCCCATCTAATTACTGCCTTCTTCTCCACTGTCACTAGTTCATTAACTAAAATTATTGAGCTATGTCAAGGTGCTCATCTGCCACTGTAACTGGCACCAAAGGTGGCCACATATATACACAGAAGAGAAGCCTGTGAGTGACATCAGCCCTAACTGAGCTCTTTTAAAAGGGACTTGAATAATGGCAGAACAATTAGAAATACATCCTCCTACCGGAGACAATCAGATTGATTTTTCAGTTAAACCACTTCATGACTTGCCACACCACAAAGTGAAAGGCATTTTATTTTTCCTTTGACCAAGGCAATTGTAAGAGTAGAATCAGCAGATCTATCTATGATCATTAGAATAATAAAGAAAGCTTTGCAAAGTGAACCCCCTTGTTAATTAAATCAATGTGTTGCTTTCTATTTTATAGCATTTGACCCTGATGACTGACTGAGATTTTAAAGTTATCTCTTGTCTAATTCATTCCAATGCAGTAGCTATGATGTTGATTAAGAAATGGCAGGCAGTAAGGTATAGTAACTCAGGGTGGGGAATCTCCAACCTCCAGGCCCTCTAGGTCCTCAAGTGCAACACTTTGACTGAATCCAAACTTCACAGAACAAATCCCCTTAATAAAAGGATTTGTTCTGTAAAAGTTGTACTCAGTCAAAAAGTCACATCCAAGGACCAAGAAGGTCACATGTGGCCTCATGGCCGAAGGTTCCCCACCCCAAGACGATCAAGAGCCAGCCTTGGAGCCAGGGAGACATGGGCTCAAATCATGCCTGTGACACATAGAAATGTTGTAACCCTAGGCAAGTCAGAACATCTCAGGGCTCTAGGTAACTCAGTTGCAGAGAAGGTATGAATCTATGCTGGTAGAGAGAATGTTCTTCTCCAATTCACAAGGCAATCACAGGTCCAGTTCCCATTCCATTGTGTGCTAGTCACTGAAGGCACAAAGCCAAAGCAAATCTTGCCCCTTGCCCCTACTTTTGCCTTTTCCCTTCCTGCCCACCTGGTCAATTATTTTCAGATTCGTTCACTTTTGCATATTCTTACATTCATTCATCTTATACTCTGTCACTTGATGATCTCAGATTCCTACAAATTCAGTTATGCAGGTGATTTCCAAATTTGTACTTTCAAGCATAACATTTCCTCAAAGTTTTAGTTAGACACCACCAATTGCCTGCTGAATATCTCCACTTGGCTGCCCTACCACTAAGCCAGATTCAGCATTTCCAAAAAACCTCATTGTCATAACCACAAAATCCATTCTCCCTCCCAAATTCCCTGCTTCCATTAATGGCACAGGCACACATTCTCCACAGTCCCTCAGGATTCCAGTGATGGAGTGATCTTTGACCCATCCCTCTCCCTCCATGTCTATATACAAATCTGTTCATTCTGCTTCCAAAATATTTTCCCCATCACCTCCTCTCTAGCCAGAGTCACTACCCTAATTCCTTAGCTTCCAACTTAATGTCTTCCCCTTCTAAACTCTGAATAATCTAGCTGACAACACAAACTTCCAAATTTCCGTGCAATTTCCCTCTTCAAAATTTTCAGCAACTTTCCATATCTATAGAATAAACTATGAACTCCTTAACCTGGTAATTAAATCCTTTTGCAATCTGACCACAGCTTGCCTTTCTATCCTGGTTTCACATATCACCTTTTTTCCACACTCTTCCTCCTCCCTCCACCCCACCCAATATACTAGTTTTGACCTTTATTCTATTTCTTTACCAGCACCAAAAACATCATTCACATGGGCTGTCCTCCATGCTGATAATGGAATCCCTCCCCATTCAAATCCTTCCATGAGATACTTAGCTTACCACTCCACTGATATTTCCATTCTCTGTCAAAATGCCTAGAGGATAATCAGCACTTGCTGACTGACTGACCTGAAGTGATCTTTCTCAAATTTTCTTAGATTCCTTCTGCTGTATTTGTCCTTTGCAGTGATTGTTTTAGTTAGCTAAGTAGAATTCCTGACATGGAGTCAGGAAGACCTGACTTCAAATCCTCAGACATTCACCAGTTGTGTAACCTTGGGAAAGTCACTTATAATCTTCTGACTGAGTTTCCTCATTTGTCAAATGGAGAAAATAATAATACCTACCTCCCAGGTTCAAATCAAACAAGATAACATTTTTAAAACCTTTGCAATTCTATATAAATACTAGCTATTATTATTGCTAATAGCATGGTCCTTACAGGGTTGTTGTGTGGCTCAAGTGAAATACCTTATTGAAGGTGCTTTGCAAACCTTTAGGTACAATAGAAGTGTTATTTATTATTTTTCTGTCCAGTCTCAGACTTAAATGAATATATGCTCTATTCCCCTATTCAACCTCCTTGAAGACAAGAACTGGCTGGGTTTGCATCTCTAATGTCCAACACAATGACTTGTACAGTGTAGTCTTTTTTTTTCCTTTTCTCTGTCTTAAAATATATATATATTCATATATATATATATATATATATATATATATATATATATATATATATATATATATATAATTGAATTAGCCAAAGGAAGAAAGACACAGAGATACCAAAGATGGGGGGTATATTGTGGTCCAATCATGGTATAGTGGATAGAGCACTGGACTTGTAGGTCAGGAAGTGGCAAGGGTATGACATCATGTAAAATTCTTCACCAAACATTTACTAGATGTGAGACCTAGGTTTGAGCATTTGACCCATATTTGCATCAATTTCCTCATCTTTACTTTTATTTTTTGCTTTTGTTTTGAAAGGCCAACTGGGGTTAAGTGACTTGCCCAAGTTCACACGGCTAGTGAGTGTTAAGTGTTTGAGGCCAGATTTGAACTCAGGTCCTCCTGACTCCAGGGCCGGTGCTCTATTCACTGTGCTACCTAGTGGCCCCAATTTCCTCATCTTTAAAATGGAAAGAGTGAGAACACCTACTTCCCAGATATATTATGAAGGTAAAATTAGATATTCAAAAAGTGTTTTGCAAACATTAAAACATTATATAAATGTGTTTAATTCAGTTGTTGTCCTGACCCTTCACAGCCCCATTTTGTCAGGCAATTAAATGATCTGGCCCAGGCTCACATGGCTAGTGAGGCCAGATTTGAAATCATGAAGATGAGTCTTTGGGATTCCAGGACTGGAACTCTGTCCACTGCACCACCTACTTGCCCTAATGCCAGCTTACTTAATGGCAATAAAATACTGTCTTCTTCGCAGTCTCTGCATTTCTTGCTTCCTCTTCGGTACCTCCAATCCCCACACAATGATGCCATAGACAGGTTAATATAAAAACTGGTTCTTCCTACAGCCATTCAGTTTTTCTTACTGAGTTAATAGTAAATCAATGAGCATAATCAACTTAAATTTTATTTATGTGTGCTAAAGGATTCCAAAGTCAACTTCAATGTTTTTCAGTGACATATATATATATATATGAACTAATCAAATTATTTCCTACCTTCCTAGATGAAGTCCAAATTTCTATGTATTAGTGGAATATTTCAGAGTGAATTAGTTCACCATAAAGCCCTCTGGATATACTTGGCTATCTAATATTTTAGAGTAGGAAAGGTTTTACACAAAAAGAGTCATTTTCAAGGCCAAATGTGCATATTAGCGAACCCAACATTTTGCTTTCAAAGCCTAAGTAAATACTGTTTGTTCCTGTGAGTGTAGAGTTTGGCTGTTTCCCCACTTTCGCCATTTAATGATTTTGGTGATGTTTTACAAGATAGTTTACCAAAATTAGAAAAAAAATTTTTTCATAAAGATTTTCAACACTAAAGAATGTCTTTCTGCTTATCAGCTTAATAGGTACCAAATTAAAAAAGAATTTTCTTTTCTTGATCTCTAGAGCAAGAGTGTGGGGAATTATGTGTAAAATGAACTACCTCACCCCACCAAATTTTATAGGGTTGTTGTGTAAATCATGTGAGATAATATACATAAGTCCTTTTACAAATCCTAAAGTGATATAGAAATGTTATAGGAAAGTTTTCTTTCTTTCTTTCTTTTTCTCTCTTTCCTCCTTCCTTCCTTCCTCCCTTTTTTCCTCCTCCTTCTCCTCTTTCACCACCACCAAAGTCATTTTTGGTTTTCTCATTGTGAGGACCTCAAAAGCCTCCCAGCTCCACTATACAAAGAAGCTCCAGAGAGATTTAAATCCACTGAGGCATCCTGTAAAAATTAGCTTAGCTTTTATAGTCCAAAACTTTTCTCCACTAATATGAATCAGCAACAATTCCCTCTGGGGTCAAACATATATTTAGTAATTTACTTGCTAGGTGTAGAATGGGACAGTATGTTACAATCTATATCATAATCGCAATCTAGGTCACTGGATAGAATGTGAATGTGAAAAGGCTAGAGATATTAAATCATATCCTTGCTAGTAATGAATTTGTAATCTAAGAAGAATGATTCTTAGCAAATTCCTAACTTGTCCTTTTTCATTAAAGTTAATATAGCAGTATATCAAGAAATTTCTCTGTTCTTTGTTGTTTTAAAAGGATTTTATTTATTCCAATTAAATGTAAAGACAATCTTCAGTATTTATTTTTTAAAGATTTTTAGTGTCTTTAATATTTCTTGAGCCAGAATGACTTTCTATTATTACCAGTTCATATAGGCTCATAAAGATCTGCACATAATGGTGATAATTCTGTATGAATGTGAAAAAACAAATGTTCACACGAGGATGGGTGAAATCAGATTCAAGACAGCTTTTGATACAGAATATGAATTCTCAGTGCTCCATGGTGATTCTTTGAGGCAATAAGTTGCAAAAACTTACTGATTTGCATTGATATAAAGAATTGCCACATTGGGAGGCTCTCAGATTGATGAAATCATCATCCTGGATCAAATAATAATAACTCTTTAAGTGTAGGTGTGTGTGGTCAATCTGGGCAATACTGTTTCGGCTCCCAACATGTGTCTTTAAATAGGAGACTTTAAGAAAATGAGACTAATTTTCTCACCTGACTAGTTAATTGGCTCCAAAGGCAAGTCCAAAGATTATTCCAATAATGCTTTAATTAACAACTGTGTCCCTGGAATAGCTGTAAAGCCTCCCAAGGTGATACCTTTGAAGACCAATAGCTATTTGAATATATGAATTCTAATGTTTGGATATGTTCAATGAACTACGATCCAATCAACGACAAGTCAGTAGAGGAATAGAGGAGACTCACTAAATGAAAGTGGTCATATAAGCAAAAGCTGCCTAAACCTAAGATGGAAACTGTTTGCACACTGAGTGAGGAAATTGAGAATGTATATTAAGCTGAAATATATCTAGAATGCAGACTCAGAGCCCGTGGAGTTAGGAAGGAACATCTATCTAATTCAACAACAATGACCTATGAGCAAGGAAAATAAAAACTTGGCCCCTGCCCTCTAGAGCTTACATTCTGTTCTGGAGCATGATGGCAGCAAAGGAGATGCCTAAACAAAGTGATCTAGGGAAATTTTAGAAGGAATAGAATGTTTTTGATTATCTCCAGTATATATAGAATGGTGGCCCACTAGCAGACTCCTTTTGCTTCTAAAATATTGAGCATTTTTATGTCATGTACATGAAGGAAGTACTCAAAGTATTTAAAAGATAAATACACTGAATCTCAAAGAAGCATTTCATCATGCCCACCTCCCTGTGCCTGTGCCAATGTCTTATATGGCCCTGAGTCTTTATGAAGAATGAAGTATCTGCAATGCCCTACCAAGCTGGAAAGACTTTAAGTTAAGAACAAATAATAAATTGCATGCCTGCCATCCAAAGACTGTCTTTGATCATTCAAATCAAGACTAGCCAACTAAGTTCATCAGTGTCCATCACCAGATCAGTGGCAAAATGATGAATGTTTGGCCCTTGGGAACTCTTGAAGATCATTAAGTAAATTAAAGAGGGTCTAGAACACAAAGAGTTAGACATGACTGAAAATGACTAAGCAACAACAAATGAGTCAGGGCGGTTCCTCCTCTAAGAAAATCATAGAGGATCTCTAAAGTATGGAAGCACATCTATGTACCACATGGACATACTGTAAGTCACCCCAATGGAATTAAAAGTATTCTTATGACCTTAGAAGACTATTGTAATATTGCAATCCAATCAAGAATATTGTGTTTTGGTGATAAATAGTTCATTCTCTAGTATTTCTTTTATGCTGAAATGTATAGAGGGAGGCTTATGTTATTTAGATTTCTCTGTGATCAATGTAGGTACTCCCTTCAACCCGGGAGAGCATGACCCATCCATGATCAGTGAGGGATCAAATCCTTAAAAATAAAGTGCAAGTAGAATAGAGTTTGTAGTGCAAATGCATATTGTGGATCAAGACAGGCATTGAAAACCAGGAGATGAAACCTTTGTTTGATACTCCGGGCATTAATGAGTCTAAAAAAGTACTCTCTGAAGAATATTCTTTTCTGAAAGGCTGGGAAATCCAACAAACATGAAATAAAACATTTGTGCAAATAAGTTCAGCAGAAAGAGCTGAACAAAAAAAAATCATTTTTATCAGATTTGTAGTCAAAACAAGCATCAGACCATGTAAAAATTCCAATGAGTGAAAATAATAAATGCTCCAATAAAATAGCTAGAGCAGCTCCCTCCCTTGGCTTTGGTTTCCAAAAGGAGGCACTTTTCAAGATGCCTGAAACCCTGCCAAGTTCAAAGAGGAAAACAGCAAAAACAGCTCCGTTGTCGAGATCAGGTCCATGACAGAAATTAGCTCTGATTAAAAACAATAAAAGAAAAAACATTTCCCCCCAAAGCATTATTTAGACTGATTTAATATCTAATGAAGACTTGTGTACATGAAATATTAAAAGTTTTCCCAATGAAAAAGGAATGAAGGGCTTAATCAGAAATGTGTGCTCCCTTATTTATGACATTAATATGGTGCCTTTTTTTCAAGGATGAAAATCCGTTCTTTGGAGAGAGTTTGTAAACTCATGTTTATATCCATTCTCCTCAATCATAACAGTCAACGACTTGCTCCATTGCCTGTGGAGAAAGTATTTTAGAATATCATAGAGAATGGTTCAATAATTAAGTGCCTTGAAGTTTTAAAAAGGGGGCCTCTAATGATATCATTGGGAAGTAAATAGGATCACAGATTGAAGGCTGGAAGAAAACTCCAAGAACTTCTTATTAAAGCTCTCACTTTACAAATGAAGAAACAGCCTGAGGGAGATTAAGAAATTTGCCCAAGGTCAGTAATTTGCCCAAGATAGTAAAAGTGGAGAAGAGATTTGAACTCAAGGGCCCTGGGTATTTTCTTCTACTGTATCTCACTAATTCTAATCAGTAACAAGGATGGAGAATCTTTTTTTTTTTTTTGGTCTCAGGATGCTCATATCTAGGAAGTCACCCTTCTCATGGTGGTCTAGAGTTCACCATCCTAGCTCCTCAGGAGACCATCATCTCACCATCTTGTTGTCCTCTGCCAACTTGCACTGACAGTGCTATCTTAATGCCTCATTTTACTTACCCAGGGGCTCCCTGCATCATAGATTGAGGTCCCAGCCCTTCAATATCCAATGCCCTGGGTTCTCTTTGCCTCATTGTTTGTAACACATGAATTAGTTTTACATATTTTAAAGCAGAGCTCATAACACTCACATATTGAAAGGACATTTCTTCTGTTCTCAGAAGTGAACAACATGGGAAAAGATGATAGGATCAAAATTATGGAGAAGTGAAAGGGACCTCTGAGGTCAACAATACAATCCCACCCATTTTACAAGAGGAAACTGAGGCATAATGAGGTTAAATGACTTTCCAGGGCAATGTTATCTTTTTGAACAACAACAAAAAAAGTGGTCATAGACTCCAATGGTCACACCATTTTGAGTATTACCTTCAAGAGAGTAAGTCATAGGACTTCCAGTGTCACCCAGGGAGGCCACAAGGATTTCTGAAGCCTTTACTGATGAGACAGATGGAACATTAGAGATATGAGATAAGATGCAGGGTGTGACCAATCAGAAAAGTAATCAAAGAAGACTATGCTTTGGAGCCCCTCTCCTTGGACCTGCCTGTGTGCTTTCACCAAGCACGACCAATTCCAGAGCAACTCTTCCCCTCCCCTCTCCCTTTCTCTGTGCTTCTCTGTATGATGAAGGCACTTCTGGACTACCTGATATCCCAGGCATTCTGAAGCCCTGTTTGCTCCTCCCATTCTCTGGTTCCCTTTCCTCCATTCCATAAGATTGTATTTAAACCATACCTTGAACCTCCCAACCACCTTTACCTACTACTGGAGGAAGGGGTCAGTCTACTTCCTTAGGGTAGTAGGTTCTACCTCCAATGTGGAGTAGAGCCTCACAGGGAGCAGGCTCACTTGGGTGAATCTCCCCAACAAATGCCTTTCTTTAACTTGGAGACTATTCGAGTGAATTCTTTCAGGAAAATATGACCCATATGCCTATTCCTCATCATTTCAGGTAGTACCCCAACATTCTCGGGCTGCACCCTGAACTCATCATTACCATATGCCAGCACCCAGATAAGCAATGGGGATATGGGCAAAAAGAAAGACAGTCACTGATCTAGAGGTCTAATAGGAGAAGACAACACATACAAAGCTAGAAAAAAATGATGGCAAAGAGAAGGTACCTATGTGAAGGCAAGGGGGCAATGTAGACAGAAAGGGAGTGAAGCATGGAAGGCTTAGACCCACCCCCAAAATGGAGAACCCACAGAAGGAATTCACCAATTAAAGAAGGGAGCCAGTTTGGTAGAGTGATACTCCAAGATAAAAGTCCCAGTAACTGAGGGAAATTTCAAGGTGAGATACACCTGAGTGAGCCCTAGTGGCAACATCTGGAGCATTAGAAGCACAACACAGCTCTTAGCCATGACCTCCCATCAGTTTGCAGGAGGGGATCCCACCCAGCATATCTGGAGTTTTCCTCACTCTGGTTGCCCACCCATCATCTCTCATGTTCACCATTCATTTTCATCTCTTTATAGAAGGTTGTGTTTCAAGTCTCACTGCCATATAGCAACACCAGCTGGTATTTAAAAATAAAATAGAGCCTTTTACTTTGTTCTTTATTTTGTTGGGAGAAGTTTAAGGTCATGAAAGGAGTTTGAGATCTTCCAAAGGCAATGCATTTGCCTCCTCCTTTTCAACTCTCGTGCAGTTTTATATCCATTTGTACCATTTGCCTCAGATAAAATAAAATAATAATAACTAGCTAGCATTTATATAGTGCTTTAAAAATATAATCTCATTGTATCCTTACGACAGTTTTGGAGAGCATTGCTATTGTTATCCCCATTTTATAATTCGGGGAATTGAGGCGATCTGAGGTTTAGTGACTTGCCCCGGGTCACATAGTAAGTGTCTGGCCCCAGATTTGAACTGAATATCTTCCAGACTCTAATCCCACTTTCTATCCATTATACCACCTTACTGCCAATAGATAAGTAGTAAAAGGATATGAGCAAAATTTTCTAAGACTTGAAAGCTACTAACATCTATATGAAAGGATGATCTAAATCACAAATTATGAGAAAAATGTAAGTTGAAGCAACCCTGAGGCTTTACCTCATATTCTGAAAGCTAGGTGACAAAAGATGGAATCAATTCTGGAAGGACTATGGGCAGAAAGGCACACTAGGGCACTGTTAATAGAAAAGGGAATCTATCCAGCTATTTTGAAAAGCAATTTGGAATTATGCAAATAAAGTGACTAAAATATCCATATCCTTTGACCCAGAGATTCCACCCCTAGGCTTATACACCAAGGATGCCATTGAGGAGAAGAAAGCTCCCCATATACACCAAAATATTTATAACAGCACTTTTTGTGAGATCTAAGAAGTGGAAACAAAAGCAGATACCCATTAATTATTGTTTGTTGAGTCATTGTTCAGTCCTGTCCTGACTCTTCATGACCCTTTTTGGAGTTTTCTCAGCAAAGATACTGGAGTGGTTTACCATTTTCTTCTCCAACTCATTTTACAAATGAGGAAATTGAAGTAAATAGGGTTAAGTGACTTGCCCAAGGTCACACAGATAGTGTCTGGGACAATATTTGTACTCTGGAAGATGAATTTTCCTGACCTCAAGTCTGGCATTCTGTCCATTGCACCACCTAGCTACACTGTCAATTAGGGAATGGCTAAATAAACATTACTACTGAAATGACAAATGTGATGAGCATGGACAGGTAGAAAAAGAGCTATGTAGACTGAAATAATAAAGCAGAGCCAAGAAAATAATTCACACAATGACTGTAACAACGCAATTAGAAACAATAACAATAAAATCAAAAGTGAATGATGCAAATATAAAGAACAATAATGGCCTAGAAGAGATATGAGAAGACCCCCTCACCTTAGCCTTTGCCCATGTAGGAGGTCTACAACTGTGGCATTGAACAGACTTTCAGACTTTTGCAATGTATTGATCAGCAATGTTGATATTTTCTTCTTCCTTTTAAAAAATATACTGGTTTTTATAGAAAGTGACTCTTTAGGAGAGGAAATGGGAGAAATACCAGAGAAAGTTATGGTGATATTTTTTAAAAGTTATCAATAAAAACTTTTATTTAAAATGATTATGATTCTTGTAATTTAATTCTCAGGTTCTGATTACATATCATTTTGTAGTTATTATTTTATTCCTCATTGTTTATCATAAATTCACCTTGTTCATTTTTTATATTGGCAATTTGATTTTCTTCTCTCATTTTTTGATCAAATAAGCTAATAATACCTATTTTGTGAATCTTTTTAAAAATCTCACTCAGGTTTATCACTCCCTTTTTTTGTTTCAAATTTCTCCATTTCTTATTTAAATTTCAGGCTTTTTAAAAAATTTTGGGGGGATTTCTCTTTCTCTTTTTTTTTTTAACCACACTCAGCACATCGATTCTCTTCTACCTTGTTAACACAACTTTTCAGAGGTATAAATCTTCCTATGAGAACTGCTTTAGCTAGGTCCCCTCAAGTTTTGTTTTGTTGCCTCAATGTTGCCATTTTCAATTATTTTTATTCTCATGATTTGTTCATTGACCCAATTATTCATAATGCCACTACTTAATTTCCATTCTGGTGAATCTTTTGATCATATTTCTTTTGTTCATTACTATTTTGTGTTATTGTTTATAAAAATGTTTATTATTTCTTCCATTTTCATTATCAGATTCATTTATGAGCTGAAGGGATAAAAATTAACCAACTTGCAATAAGAGAAAATGAGGCAGGGCTCAAAGCCAATGTCACTTTACTAAAGGGTCCATGGTCCCCTCTAATAAAGTGGACCTCAGATCTTCCTCATGATCTGAGGTGCCCCCTCCTTCCAGCGCCCTGTTTTTTATAGGGTTAGATATGTAAATATTCAGGAACAGGTTTACCAGATACAGAATAATTCCACTGGTGGTCAGATAATGTATAGGCTAAAATAAGCAAAATAAGATATCAGCAGGGTCACAAGTTGGACAAAGCAAGGAATATCTCCACTGACAAGGTGGTCATAAGATGGGTGCCTGCTCATGTGGGACAAAAGAGAATGGTACAGAGGTAGAAAAATAATTTGGGGAGACTCATATGTAGTTGAGTCACCTTTGCCACACTGGACTTGAGCAGCATGACAAGGAAAGGCGAGGGTGGAGACCTCCGGTCTGCTTGTCATGATTATGCTAGTGATCTTACCATCTGCAGCTCATAGTTCTGGGAACTTACCACAGTTCACCGAACTTATAATCATATAAACTGATTGATCCTGATTGAAGTAGAGTAGGGGTCCTTCAATGAATCAGTTTCTTCAGAGCATACAGGCATAGCACATGATCATTTTGTTATTGTCATTGTTCGGATGGTGAGAAATATGTATAGTTTTTTCTATTCCCATTCATAAGGGAAAATAGGTCAGTAATATCTAGATTATTCAAAAATTCATTCAACTATTATTATCAATGGGTCTTTTTTGCAATTCACTTAACTTTCATTTTTGAACTTACCTGCTTTGCCATGAGATATAGATGTACAGAGACAGACACACAGAAAGAGACAAAGAGACAGAGACAAGAGAAAGACAAAGAGAAAAATACAGATATGGACACTAGACCTGTGATTTAATTTTTATGAAGATCTCCTAAATGAGAACCCTAATGAAGATTGCCATTTTCTCTGTAACTTATAGTCTTAGGGAATTTCCTAGGTCACTGAGAATTAAATAACTCATCCAAAGTCAAATGGCTAGTATGTGTTGTTAAATTCAGCTTTTTCTGGATCATAGGCTGGATTTTTATCCACTGGGTCATGCTGCCACTCATGCATATAATTTTTTCCCTTTAATCTCTGTCTTTCTTGATTTAGTTTTATTATTTTTTGCCTTCCATGTGATGATTTTTTTAGTCACCTGATGCATAATAAATTTCACTCTGTTCTTATATATATATCTGTGTGCTCATTTTACAGAAGAAGAAACTGACTTAAGTGACTTGTACAAGCTCCCACAGGTAAAGAATGATAAAGATGGTCTTTGAAAACAGGTAATTTAAATCCAATTCAGGCTTTTTTTTTAACTCTCAAGGCACTTCTGGGCTTCTCCCTGCTTTCAAGCAGAAGGACCCTAAAGCAGTGAGGTAAGGTGAAAGGAGGGATGGAATGAGAGATAAACACGGAAAAGAGCTATAGGAGTAATGCTGAGGTGTGCTAGACTCAGCTAGGAGCCAATAGCTAAATTTTCAGCTTGGGCATTTATAACTTAGAAATCAGCAAACTACAAACCAAGGCTTGATCTGTTGTCTTGTTGGTTGTCTAGGCTTAAGAAAGTTGGAGAAAATGTCAATAATGAAAATTAAATTGAAAAGTATGTTCCATATGCATTTTCCCCCATCGCCCACCTACCAGAACTGGCTGTTACCATTTACTAGAATACTGGGTATTCTAGTGGATGGGATATTCAAGGAGGACTAGCAGCTCTGCTGTGAGGACTTGTTGAGACATTTGCGGGGCTGCTCATCCAACTTTGGTGTCTATCTGACACTCACCTCTCATCTACAGCCCCAAGAAGCTGTAGCATATGTAGCATCCATACACCCCTTCACAGTCTGAAAACCAGGTTGAGGATAACTGGCAGGCTTCAAACTCATGAGAGAGTAAAAGGGATGTCTATCTCAAGCATTAGAAGACTTCCCTTTGCAGAATGGGCAGATAATAACGATGGCAATGAGGGCTGCTGAAGTAGGTGCTGTGGAGGGCTTGTGGTGTGTTGTGTGATTTGAACTTCATTCTCAAAGAAGATCAATGAAATAGTGAGGATGGTATCTTAACTTACCCATGAACTGGATTTAAAAGAGGCAAAGTCGAGCAAAGTTGTCAGCCTCATTCTTTCTTCCAGTTGACGAAGTTCAGTTGCAAGACAACTGGGGATGGCTCAGGATGCAGAGGATGATGTGTTTCTAAATTAAGGTCTTTCCCAAGCCTCAGTTCGTCTGAGGTCATGCCCATTCAATGACTAAGGGTTGGGTAAGAATTGAGATGACAGATGACCTAATTTACCGTCACAAAATGTTAATCTGAGAAGGGAAAACCCTAAGAGCTTCTGACTAGAACAGAAAACATTTACTATTTTCACTCATTCTAAGCCATCAAACCTAAACAATGAGCCACAGAGGGTTGCATGAGGGGCTCTTATTGGTTATTCAGTGAAAGTCAGAGTGATTCAGGTTTAAAGGCATTTTCAAATAGTTCCATTTAAAACACAAGAGGATGGTCCGGAGAAACCCTGGACTCCTTTAAAATGATTATTAAAAAACAACTGTTTTTTTCAGAGCTCTATTTCAAGAAATTATCAATGAAAATTACAAAGAACAGAAATCAAATTAACTGAGCTTTTAGGGGAAAAAAAAACTCTAGTACCCAAATCCCAAAATGTCTTACAAAATATAAGCAACCTAAAATTATATTCTGAGGGACAGAGAACCCACATGTAAGGATATGATTCCCCAAGTAGAAAGAGGGACCACATTTGGCAAGAAGTTATAGTTGTGTCTGACTGCAAAGGAAACAGAAAAGTCTAACCTCATCTTTCCCCTCCCTGCTTTAAGAGAGACTTTCATTCCTTCCAGGCACTCTCTTTTTTTCAGATCTAGCTGACAAGATCTAAGAAGAGGTGTGGTCACCACTCTCCTGGTCTGTGTGGAGCACTTAGAGCTTGGGAGGCTTCAAAGATGCCAAGATCATCCACCACTGTATCCTGGACCATCTAATCCTCTTGATTTTTGTCTTGCCACTGGACTTCAATGATTGAAAGAGAGTGTAAGGCTGACCACATTATGCAGCCCTGCCTCACTGAGATTCAATTCATGGGTGAGTCAAGGCATCACCCACATAATGACATTGATCCCCTTTGAAAATTAAGGATAAACAACAACCAAAGTACCCCTGTCAAGTTATGTCTCTTGGAACCCTTGGGAATGGGGGGAGGAGGGAATGACAAATGAAGGAGGTTTCCAGTACCTTCTCCTTGCCCTTGCTGCATCCAATTTATTCCTGTGTTCCAGGAAATAATCCCTCTACCAAAATCTTGTTGCCTAGACTCTGTACTCCCCTCCCTTCCTCTTCTGCTCAAACCTGGGGCAGGTCTCACTCACAGGTCTCAACCTGCTGTGGAATAAGGCTCTTTCTGGTAAATCGCCAAGGATATAGTTCAAAAGTCAAGTCTGTAGAACTACAGTCACAAAGGCAACAGAACTAACAAGTATTCAGATTATTGGAGGTTCAGTGCACCAGGGTGGTGACTTGGCTTCCACTTATCTATTCATCCATCCATCGTATCTATCCATCTGTAGCAGCAACCACACTGGCATACCCATGATGGCTGCTAGCACAGGTTCTTTGATCTACTTTTCTAAAGGATCAACTTTAAAGGGGTCCACAATCTTACTTTAATTACACATATACACACACAGTTCAGGGGGAAAAGTCAGCACCCTGAACTTCAGAGAAAATACAAACAGAAATTACAAGCAGAAAAAATACAGAGAAAATAACACAAATCAACAAACAGAGCTTCTAACAGTCTGACCAAAGCTATACATACATAGTTACCAGAGATAGAATCACCAATATATATGGGTTTTCAAAGCCAGGGGACTCTTTAATGACTACCCAAAGTCTCCTCTGGTCAAATCACATGAACACTCTTCCAATGAGTGAGTCCCAAAGCAAAACCTCACCTCAGAGTATATATACCCTTTTTCAGAAGCAGAGGCCATCACAACCCTTATGACCCACTACCTAATTACAAAGTAACAAAAGATGTGAGACTTCCTGAAAAAACAAGCCTTCCCTAATCAAACTTCTCTTATTGGGCTCCACTTGAGGCCTATTAATAGGCAGGAAGATCTTCAACTCCCATTAAAATTACACAATCCTCTATCCATCCATCCATCATCTGCCCATTCGTCCATCTTATAAATTATCTATCATTCATCTATCATCTTTGTTCACTTATTATTTGTTTATTTATTCCTTTATTTTATGTAGAAATTACCTTGTGATATATTCTTTTAAATGTCTTCCTGTCCTTGCTGAATTTTCTATATTTTGGTTCTCCTGTTTATTTGAGGTACTAGAGAGGGAGCTGTCCTTGGGATTTCTTGTACCATCATCTTCCTAAAATTCCCTATTTGACCCTCCACTTCTACAGAGGAGAAAACTGAGGCTATAGAACTGAAATAATTTTCCTAAGGCCATGAAGGAGATAGCAAGGCTGGGATTTGAGTCCAAGTTCCTTACGGAAAACCTAATTCATTCCACTATACCACAGCTGCCTGTAATCTTTTATACCTGACCCCCTTTTCCCCCAAAAAAAACCTTAAATGGAAGAACCTCTTCTTTTGTTCTTGTTAAATCTAACTGACTCATAAATGCATTTCTGTTGGCCCAGTTTCCTGCAGGGCTGAATTTTGTTTCAACCTGGATTGTTTTAGGGCAGACCCAAGCTATTTGATGGCCTAAACTAAACTAACCTTTGCCAAACAAAGGGAGAAAGTGGTATCTGAGGTAAATCTGCAGCTTATCATAAAGGCGATGATGAAGAGCTAAACCAGTTAGATTTTATGTTGCTCAGACTATATTTGCTGTTTGAAAAACATCATGTTAAAATAAAAATATTTTTCAATTCAAAAGAAATGAAAGTTCACTGAACAATGGACTCCTTCCTCTGAACCAAAATGACCTCAATTGATGAAATCACTCCCATCCCAAGTGGTAAAAAGTTAACTATTTACTAGGTAATGTTGATTTTGAAAAAGTGCAATTTCCAAAGCAGTTTAATGGTGGTGCTCATGCTGTGGCTTTCTTTGAGACATTTTCTGCTCATTTCTTTGATTAGTACTGTAAGTTAGACAGTTAACTTGGAGAGTAGAAGGTTCGAATTTCCCCCAAGTACTTGAAAGATTAATCAAAAAGTGGGTAGTCTCTGCTGGCCACCAAAGAAATAGAAGGAGCCAGAGTGGAGGGGGGTGTGGGAGTGCATGGCAAAGTGGAGCAGTGGATACAGTTTTGGGTCTGAAGTCAGGAAGACTGATCTTCATGAGTTCAAATCTGGCTTCAGAAACTTACTAGCTGTGTGGCCCTGGGCAAGTCACTTCACCTTGTTTGCCTCAGTTTCCTCATCTGTAAAATGAGCTGGAGAAGGAAACAGCAAACCACTCCAGTATCTTTGCCAAGAAAATCTCAAATGGGATCACAAAGAGTCAGACATGACTGAAAAAGACTGAAAAACAACAACCACAAAGGCAGGGCTACCCCAAACTGGAATGGACTGTTTTAGACTGTATCCAGTTCCTATTCTGACAATGACCTGGCTTAATTCAGGCTAGTCCACTGGTACAGGCTGAGGATTGGAACAAAATTTAAATGAAAACTATGGACACCCTTTGACCCAGTAATACCACTACTAGGTCTGTATCCCAAAAAGATCAAAGATAAAGGAAAGTACCGACATGTACAAAAATATTTAAGCAGTTCTTTTTGAAATGATAAAGCATTGAAAATTGAAGGAATTCACAGGGGGAATGGTTGAACAAGCTGTGGCATATGATTGTGGTGGAATATTATAGTGTTATTAATGTCATTTGCGTAGGGGGGTGGTTTAATTAAAAACATGAGAAGACCTGTTTGTACTGATGCAACGGGAAGTGGCGAAAACCAGGAGATCACTGTGCACAGTAATAGCAATGCTATCATGATGATCAGCAGTGCAATTCAAGTGATCCAGATTGCTTGGTGATATACTTTTTTTTTTTTTTAAAGCAATCGGGGTTAAGTAACTTGCTCAAGGTTACACGGCCAGTTATTTCTGGGTGTGGTGCTGAGTATCTGAGCCTGGATATGATCCAGGTCATCCCGACACTGGAGCCAGTGCTCTTACTCGCTGAGCCACCTGGCCGCCCCCTGGTGATATACTTTGACCATTTATCAAAAAATGGGGAATGGTTCTTATTTTTTATAAATTTGTTTCAGTTCCTTCTATATTTGAGAAATGAGGCACTTGCTGTAAAATTTTTTTATAGTACTTCACTATCAATAGTGTCTTTTATCAAAATGAAGTTACTCTATCTCTTTTTTGCTTTGTATGAGATCATTATTGCTATCACTTTCATTTTTTACTTCAGTTAAAGTATGATAAAATCTGTTCCAACCCTTTATTTTAACCCTTTCTATTTTAAGTGTGCTTCTTCTCATAAACAACATTTTCTTGGGTCCTAGTTTCTAATTCATTATGCTATCCATTTCCATTTTACAGGTAAACTCATTCCATTCACAATCACAGTTATGATGACTAACTTTGTATTTTCTTCCATCCCATTTTCTTCTGTTTCTTCGCTCTTTCTTTTTATCCTATCCCTCTTCAAAAGTCTGTTTTGCTTCTGACCACTGCCCCCTTAATCTGCCCTCCCTTTTATCATTCCCCCTCCTATATCTCTCATTCCCTCCCCCTCTTATTTTCCTATTTGGTAAGATAGTTTTCTATGCCCAACTGAATGTGTGTGTGATCCATCCTTCTTTGAGCCAATTCTGATGAGAATGAGGGCGAAACATTGCCTTCTACCACCTCATTTTGCCCTCCACCCTAAAAGCTCTTCTTCCAGGCATGCCTGCTTGATGTGAGAAAAATTTTCCCTATGCTACCTCTCTCTTTCCCCTTCTCCTAGTGCATCATATACATATATATGTAAAATCCTTTAGATAGATATACACATATACATATAAGTATGTGTGTATGTGAGTGTGTGTATAAAATCATCTCAACATAATCAACTCATATTCATGCCCTCTATGTAGACCCTTAATAATGATGAAGTTCTTAGGAGTTATAAATATACATATATATATAGGCATATAAAATATTTAAACACATTAAGTTCCTTATGGTTTCTTTTTCATTCTTACATTTTTATGCTTCTTCTGAGTCTTGCGTTTGTATATCAACTGTTCTACTCAGCCCTACTCTTTTTATCAGGAGTGCGTGAAAGTCTTCTATTTCATTAAATATCCATTTTTCCCCAGAAGGATTGTACTCAGTTTTGTTGAATAGGTGATTCTTGATTGTAGTCCTAGCTCCTTTACCCTCAGGAATATATCCCAAGTCCTTTGTTCCTTTAATATCTTTTGTGATTCTAACTGTGACTCCATGTCACTTGAATTATTCTTTCTGACTGCTTGCAATGTTTTCTCCTTGACCTGGAAGTCCTGGAATTGGCTATAAAATTCATAGGATTTTTTATTTTGGATTCTCTTTCAGGAGTTGATCAGTTGATTCTTTCAATTTCTATTTCACCCTCTGGAGCTGAAATTTGGGGCAGTTTTCCTTGGTAAATTTTTGAAATATGATTTCCAGGCTCTTTTTTATATCATGACTTTCAAGTAGTTCAGTAGTTCCCAAATCGTCCCTCCTCAATTCTACAGTCTTGACTCCAAGGTCACCATGGCTGAACTTTTAGTCTAGTGGAGATCATGGCCTTTGGCATCTAGAAATGAGGAGGGCAAACAGTATACAGCAGTATCACCCAGGACTATTTGTCTGGGCTGGGGTAAAAGAGTGGGAAGAGGAGAAGAGTCTTTCCTTCTCTATGGTTCAATTGATGTCAATGCTGCATTCAAGAAGCAATAATAAAAGAATGGCAGAAAAGAGGACAGGCTCGAGACCATTTAATTTTATTTATTTTATTTTTGTTTAGTATTTTATTTTCCCCAGTTGCACATAAAACAATTCCAAATATTCATTTTTAAAACTGAGTTCCAAATTCTCTCCCTTCTTCCCTCTCCACCCGCTTCATCAGGAAGGCTAGCAATTTGATATAGGTTATGCATGTGTAGTCATGCAAAACATTTCCATATTAGTCATACTGTGAAAGAAAACATAGACCAAAAAAAAAAAACCTCAAGAAAAATAAAGTGAAAAGAGTGAGCTTCAATCTGTATTCAAACAGCATTGGTTCTTCCTCTGGGGATGGAGAGCATTTTTTCATCAGAGATCTTTCAGAGTTGTCTTGGATCAGTGTAGTGCTGAGAATAACAAAGTCATTCACAGCTGATCATCTTACACTATTGCTATTACTTTGTACGCAGTACATGTCACTTTGTATCAGCTTCTGGAAATCTTTCCAAGCTTTTCTAAACACATCCTGCTCATCATTTCTTATAACACAATAATATTCCATCACAATTTCATAACACAATTTGTTTAGCCATTCCCTAATTGAGGGGCATTCCCTCAGTTTCTAATTTTTTGCCACCAGAAAAGAACTGCTATAAACATTTTTGTACATATAGATCCTTTTCCTTTTTGCTTTTTTTAATCTCTTTTGGGATATAGACCCAGTAGTAGTATTGCTAGGTCAAAGGATATGCATGATTTTATAGCCCTTTGGGTATATTTCCTTATTGCTGTACAGAATGGCTGAATCAGTTCACAAACTCCACCCACAGTACATTAATGCCTCATTTTTCTCACACCCCCTCCAGCATTTGTCACATTCCTTTTCTGTCCTATTAGCCATTCTAATCATATGAGGTAGTACCTCAGAATTGTTTGAATTTTTATTTCTCCAATCAATAGTGAGTTAGAGCATTTTTTTCCACATGACGCTCAATAGCTTTGATTACTTCATCTGAAAACTCTTCATATCTTTTGTTCATTTATCAGTTATGGAATGCTTTTTATAAATTTGACTCATTTCTCTATAAGTTTGAGAAAAGAGGTCTTTATAAGAGAAACTCCTAATTTTTTTTTCATAGTTATGATTACTAACTGTATTTCCCACTCTGTTGATTCTATTCTCCCCTTTCATCATGCCCCTCCTCAAGAGTGTTTTGTGCCTGACTACCTTTTCCCTTCTATCACTTCCCTTTCCCCTCCTACTTTCCTACAGGGTAAGATGGATTTCCATACCCAATTGAGTGTGTATGTTTCCCTCTTCGAGACCATTCTAATGAAAGCAAGGTTCATTCACCTCCCCCATCTTGCCCCCCACTGTAAAAAAACTTTTTCTTGCCTCTTTTATGTAAGATAATTTGCCTCATTCTACCTTTCCCTTTCCCTTTCTCCCAGCACATTCCTCTCTCACCCCTCAATATTTTTTAAATATCATCTCTTGATATTCAACTCACCACTGTGCCCTCTGTCTGTATTTACTCCTTCTAACTGCCCGAATAATGAGCATCATCTTCCCAGGCCAGGTTTCACCTTCACATCTCATTCAACCATCCAAATCAGAGACCATCTTACCATTTGTTTGCCTCTCTCTGTATACCTTCTTATTCACCACTCAAGTCCCTTTCTACCTGATTGTAGGCACAGAAAGCAAAGAAGTGGTAGCATTTCTTCTGAAAAGAGTAAGATGTTAACTGTCCTATACATCAGTTGGCTATCTACCTGACTCCCCACACTAAAACTCTCTCCCCCAACCTCTGCTTCATACTTTCCTTAAAGCATTATTTCTCCCAATTACACTGTTAGCCCCTTGAGGACAGGGATTATCTTTTTATGTTAAAGTGCCTATTCATTCATTTCTTCATTAATAACAAAGAATAAACTAAAAGTGTAGTCCTGAATCATTCACAAAGACTACTGGGAAATATAGTTTTCCACATCTGAAGGTTTCCTGAATAGAACCGGAGAGCTGGGAACACTGGAGAATGTAGAGAGAAGGGCAGAGGGGTGAACTCAAGTTGTGAACCGGAGAGAGCCATTGCTAATAAGGGTGGTTGTTGCTGTTCAGTCTTCTCTGACTCTTGGCAAAGATACTGCAGTGGTTTACCATTTCTTTCTTCAGCTCATTTCATAGATTAGGAAAACTGAGACAAACAGGGTTAAGCAACTTGCCCAGGGTCACACAGCTAGTAAGTGTCTGAGGCTGGGCTTGAACTCAGGTCCTCCTTCCTCCAGGCCTGGAGCCCCATTTCACCTAGTGGCCTTCCCAGTAAAGGACATGGCTCTTAAGCAGGCCCAGCTGACGAGCTTCCTTAACTGACTGATGTGCTTTGGGAGTGACCTGCTTGGACAAAACTTGCTGTTTGCCTGACTGTGTCTAGCCAGAAGTTTTTCTGGGACCTGGTGCATTTAATACACTCTCCATTTACCCTCCTCCTCCTTGGTTACCTTGGGGAGCTTCCTGCTCTTTTAGAGCCTAATGTACTTGCTGTTTGTACTTTTATGAGAGGCTTTTTCTACAGATAAATATAAACTAATTTTTATTGTTCTAAGAGTGTTTGCTATAAAGGATGTGGGTACAAAAGAGGGGGCACAGACATAATGAGTAGCAATGATTTTTTCCAGAGCATCCTAGGGAACAGTGGGGCCAGGCTCTGCTCATTGCTTCCCCTCCCTCATCTGGAGGAGCCCAGTTTCGTGACTTCCACCAATAATCAGCCTAGCAAAGCTCCCTCAAGTAGCAAAGGAAAAGCCAGGGTTAATGTGTGACCAAGTCTCCGGTATTGTAGAGAAAAGGCACAAAGACACTCATAGTATATATATTAAGCTCTCTGGCAACACCTAGAGGCTTCTGAAGCAAAAAAGGCTTAAAAACATTTTCTACACACCCCTTATTTAATCCTTAAGAACAACTCTTGAAGCAAAACCTATGTGTAGTCTTATACCCATTTTATAGATGAATAAATTGAGGCTGAGACAGGTTAAGTAGCTTACAGAGTCACAATGATAATAGTATCTGACATAGGATTTAGACCCAGGTCTTGCTGATGCCAAGTCTTGTATCAAAGATGCAACACTGAGATCTCATTTGCCCCTTTTTCTGGACTTCAAAATCAAGGCCATATGCTGAGCAGTTTCATTTGCTCTCCCTAATTCTTTTCAGTTCCCTTTTGTGTTCTACCCTTCCCTGCTAGAATGTCAGCTCTTTGAAATCAGGTCTTTTTTTTTTTTGCTTGTATTAATTAATTGATTATTTGTATTTCCAGTTCCCTCCCTTTTCTCCTTCCTTTCTTCCTTCCCTCCTTTCTTACCTCTTTTCTTACTTTCCTTCTTGCCTTCCTACCATTCATTCTTTCCCTTCCTTCCAACATTCTCTTCCTCCCTCTTTTCATTCCCCCTTTCCTTTTCCTCACTCTCTCTTTACCTTCCTTCCTTCTCTCCTCCTCTCCCTTCTATTCTTCCTTCCTTTGTTTCCTCCTTTTTTCCCTTCTGCTCTCCCTCCCTTCCTTTCTTTTCTTTTTACTTTCTTTCTCACTCCTTCTATTCTTCTCTCCCTTTACTCATCCCTCCCTCACTCCTCCCTTCCTCTCTTTCCCTTCCTTTTATATATTGTCATAAGGAAAGGACCCTATAAAATCATCTAGTCTCACTTTCTTGTTTTACAGATGAGGAAAATAAAGCCCCGAGAACAGGTCATAAACATGGTAAGTGGCAGATTTCGACCGAGATCATCTCGCTCCGTACACAGGTATTATACTCCTTGTATTGTTGTCAGTGTTGCTGTTGTCATCCTTTGTGACCCAGTGGACCATAGCACACCAATGCTATCCATGGAGTTCTCCTAGCAAGGAAATTGGAGTGGTTTTCCATTTCTTTCTCCAATGTATCAAGGCAAACAGAGGTTAAATGATGTGTCCAGGGTCACACAGCTACTAAGTGTCTGAGTCCAGATTTGAACTCAGATCTTCCTGACTCTACACCCAGCAGTCTACCCAATGGACCACCCAGCTTCCTATATCACCATCATCCCCTCTTAAATCTGATTACACAAACATGCACAGTGCAATTTATACAACTGGAAATGTTTTGACTTAGTCTTTATTCAGCCATTTAACTGTTCCTCTGAATATCTGGTTATTTTTAGTAATACCTAAAACACTGAAGGGCTATATGTCATAGTGGGTAGACAGCCATTCTCTGAGTCAGGAAGACCCATGTTCATATACCACTTTACATAGCTACTGGTCACGTGATACAGGTCATATCACTAAATCTCTAAGTCCCAGATAATTGTCAAGCATGAGAGGTGCTACCCAGTTAACTGCCAATCTGTTTTGGTGTAGAGAGTTTCCTCCCCCAAAGCCCCCAAAGCAATGAAATTACAGGTCTGGACTCCCCCATTGCCAAAATAAAACTATAGTAAAAAAAAGAAAAAAAGACAAATAATTGGCCTGATTACAATAAGATCTTTGCATTGAACATGCATTCTTGATCCAATTAGTTAAGATTCATGTGTATAAGCAGTGAAATATACTGAGGGTGGGGGTGTTTACTTTCCTATTGCCTAGGGCAAAATTGCTTTCTTGGTTTGTTTCTATCAAATATTTTGTTAGCATTCTTTCAAACCCATAAAAGGTTAACACTAGCTTCTAAACTATTTCCTGAACTGTCTAATTTTATTAAATATCAAACTTAATAGCCTTTAGTGACAGACAGCAGTTGAGAAAAACTGTGTGTTAGTTTATTCTCTTTCTTAACATCTGCACTATTTATTGTCACTTAATAGCAACATCAATTAAAAAGACAGATCTTCTTTGAGGCCCATACCATCATTATTCCCTTTTCTTTATTTTGGCTCCAAGTAACAGAATGGTCCGTCTATTATGCTGATTAAGCAACTAATCTTGTCCCTGTCATTCCTCATTCATGCCCCAAATTTCAATGGGGGTACAAATCACTTGTTTAGGGACACATGCACAAACACATGTACAAATTCATATACATACATTTGACCCATCTCCTATCCAGCAGACCCAATCATTCCATAGCACCAATACGCACTCAAGTTATGGAAGGAAGCATTCATAGGAAAGAAAATCCCTCTGAAAGACCTAATCTCACCAGCAAAAAAAATGTGGACTGCATTTTTCAAGATAGAATAAAGCATGTTTAGGAAAAAATATGGGCACCCACAGTTCTGGATTCCAATGCCAATATATCCAATGGTCTTCACTCTTCAAGAGGCACAATCATTGGATGTGTAAAATCTTTCTGTTGACTGCCAAATGTCAAAGGCAAATATTCTGGTGTTGTTTTATTTTTGTCTTAAAGTGATTTACCCAGAGGTTCCTCATTCCAAAAGCCATTCTTTTGCCCTCCCTAGGGAACTGTGGCTACTCAAGCAACTTTGCAGTTTAGCTACCTGCTAGACAGCCTCAGAAAATCTTCATTGGTTGGAAGCAATGTTTAAATTCAAGTGGACAGTTGGGAAACCTGGTTTTACTTTGCACATGGTTAGGGTACCAGCTGCCAGTTCTTGTTAGTTGATACCTGCTTCCGTTAGCTATTTTTTTTTATTCTGTTTTTCAAATTAAGCAAGGATGGGAAGGAGCTTTTCAGTAGTGGTAGGGGTGGGCAGAAGTACATTGGATCCTGAGGTGTTGAAGTTCAAATCTAATGGTTCCAATTTAGTCAAGCAATTAGGGAGGAAGGAAGGAAAGAAAGGAAGGAGGGAAGGAAGGAGGGAGAGAGGGAGGAAGGAAGGAAGGAAGGAAGGAAGGAAGGAAGGAAGGAAGGAAGGAAGGAAGGAAGGAAGGAAGGAAGGAAGGAAGGAAGGAAGGAAAAAAGGAAGGAGAAGCATTGTTTCTTTGTTGTTCTTGTTGTTTGTCCTTCATTCTCAAAGAGGACCATGACATCAGGGAGGTGATGCCATGACTTGCAAGTGAATTGGATTTAAGTGAGGGAAGACTGTGCAAAGACACCAGCCTAGCTTCTTCCTCCATCTGGGTCCATGGCAAGGCATAGATGAGGATGACTGGAGGTGGCCTTGGATGCAATGGAATGCCTTGGCCTTTTTGAGCAAAAGTCTTTCCGAGTTCTCACTTTGACTGAGGTAACACCCATTCAGTGATTAAGGCTAGGTAAGAAATGAGCCCAGGAGTGGCCCTTTTACCTAATAAAAATAAAACCATTCTGGGAGGGAAAACCCTGTAGCGGTGACCACACTGGCATGCCCAGGATGGCCACTAGTGCAGGTTCTTTTATCTGCCTTACCAGGAAAGACTGCTCAAAAAGGTGACAATAATCTTCTCTTAATTGCATTCATTAGTTGGGGGAGAGGGGGGAAGTCAGCATGTTGAACTTCAGAAAAAATTCAAACAAAGAAAATAGAGAAAAAAGAAGAAGAGAAATAAAATACCCAACAGACAGGGCTTCTAACTGTCTGAGAAATTAGCACAGATCAACAGACCGATTCAACTGTCTGACCAAGGCAATACATACATAGTTACCAGAGAGAGAAGTACCAATGTCTGGGTTTTTCAAAGATGGGAGCTCCTTAATGGCTACCCCGAGTCTCATCTGGCCAAATCACATTAACACTCTTCCAATGAGTGAGCCCCCAAACTCAAAAAGTATATATACCTTTTTAGAGCCAGAGGGCATCACAACCCTGTGACTCGGTGCCTAATTAGAAATTAACAAAAGGTATGAAAGCCTAAGCAAGCCTCCCCTAAGCAAGCTTCCCTTGGTCTCCACCTGAGGCCTATTAATGGACTGGGAAGATCTCATATGCCATTAACATTACAGACCCTCTGGGTTTTGGGCCCAAAAAAAAGAGCTTACAAGCTACTAAAAGCATGTCAAATGTCCACAGGCAGCTATGTGTCACAGTGGATAGACTGCCAGAATTGAATCAGGAACACTCTTCTTCATAAGTTCAAATCTGGCCTCAGATATTTATTAGATGTGTGACTGCAGGGAATGTACTTATTCCTTTTTGCCTCAGTTTCTTCATCTGGAAAATCAACTGAAGAAGGAGATGACAAACTACTGTAGTGTCTTTGCCAAGAAAACCCTATAATGTGGTTAACAGAGAGTCAAACACAACTGAGAAACAATAAAATGTCCACAGATACAAAGTAATTGCAGTAGGGAAGAGCACAAAAGTTATAGAGAGCCTGAAATGTAGGAGCTAGAACATGAACTGAGCTAAATAATGGAGAGGTGACTAGGAGAAAGAGAGGTAATAAGTTTGGCTAAAGCATGATTATGCAGATCAATAAAATCCACTTTAGGGTCTCAGTTACTCAGTTTGGTTCTTAACCCAACTCTTATTTTATGCAATGTCTTCTAGTTGCCTCTGCAGCTAGAGAATAACATTAAGGCTTTTGTGAAAGGTTTCCATGCATGATGGTATAATATATTCTCCAGAAGGGGAGGAAAAAGACTGTCTTGATGAATGCTAATCCAAAAGACTGCAACTCAAAGTATATTAGTCACATCTAAGAAATATTAAGCAATTGTGGGTATTTTGCTTGGAAGAGAGGAGGTGTTGAGATTTTCAAAATTATAAAAAGGATCAATAAAGTCAATAGAAATAGATTCTTTTGACATTGGTAAGTGACTCACAAATGTAAAAAACATCTGAGATTAGGACAACTTACAAGGAGATTTTTATAGACTTTAATATGAAAGGTAATAAATTTCGAGAAGAAATTACTGCTGAGATTTTTAAAGTAACATATTGTAAATGGCTTCAGTCACACCTAAGCTCATTTTTGGATGAGTGAATTCTAATGGCGAATGATGGTGTTTTAAAAACTTGTTTTCTTTTACAAGTATTTTGGACAAGTATTTGTTCTCAATCATTTTTACTATTTATTTCTTTCATGGAGAGAGAGAAAAGAACATTGAATTCCTTTCATTTAATAACTATATTAAATACCTACTATGCACACAGTATTGACTAGACTATGGGGAATAAAAAGAAAAAAAATCTTTTCTTGTCCTCAAGGGGCTTATATTTTTCTGAAAGAAAAGGGTGATACAGTACACAACATGCACACAAACGAGTAAATACATAATACTTACAAAGGAGATTTGAAAGGGGGCAACTAGGTGGTGCAGTGGATATGATGGGGGGACTGGAGTCAAGAAGACTCATCTTCCTGAGTTGAAATCCAGTCTCAGACACTTACTAGTTGTGTGACCCTGGGCAAGTCACTTAATCCTATTTGTCTCAGTTTCCTCATCTGTAAAATGAGCTAGAGAAGAAAATGTCAAGCCATTTCTGTGTCTTTGCCAAAAAAAAATCCCCAACGGGGTCATGAAGAGTCAGACACAGCTGTAAACGACTGAACAAAAAGAGTCTAATTATTTGGGATGGATAGGGTTGTAGTAACTAGGAGGGAGGGTCAAAATTGACTTTGGGTAGGAGGTAGCATCTGAGACACACAAAAAAAAACTGGAGTAATAAGCAAATACAAGGTGACTATTGAAAATGCTATTTCAATGAACTTACCAATCAGATAAGAATGTTAGTTATTTTTAAAACAGCTACAATCTCAGTCTCCTTGGCCAAATAAAACAGCATATAAATTTGGTGAGTTGTATGCAAAAGTCTCCATCCAAAAAGATTTCATGGCTGCATTTTAGCACTTTGCTACTCCACTTCTCCTCTCCACCCAGCACTTGATCCCTGATTGATGAGAGTTCACCACAGCTAGCCTAACCTTGAATTTTCTGTGCTACACTCCAGCCATCTTTCTGCCATGGACAGATAAACCCATTCTTCTCTTCCATCACCTACCCTTTTCCAACACTCTCTCAGGGAATAGTGATCAGATCATCACTGCCATTCATGGTAAGGGCAGGTCCATCCATCGTCCTGGGATTCAATTCATATGACTTCCAGACCAAAGCAGTTCTTATTTGCCACCACTCTCCTATGTATTGTCTACTTTTAGAATATAGACTTCTTGGGGTGGCCAGGTAGCACAGCGAGTAAGAGCACCGACTCCAGTGTTGAGAAGACCTGGAGATCGAATCCCGGCTCAGACACTTAGCACCCACCCAGAAACACCTGGCTGTGTAACCTTGAGCAAGGTACTTAACCCCGATTGCTTAAAAAAAAAAAAAAGAATATAGACTTCTTGAGAGTAGAGACTGTCTCTCTTTTTGTATATTTCTCTCCAACGTTTAGCACAATGGTTGGTACACAGAAATGCTTAATAAATGGTTTTTCATTTATTCATTCTTTCATATTTTAATGTTGCATCTTACTGTCTACTAGCCATCTCAATAAGAAATGGAGATTAATATTATCACTTTTAATGGAAAGGCATTTGCAAAATTTTGTTTAATATGCAGATATATTTGTTTTGACTTACTTTTACTTATAAATCTTATATGTGTTCATTACCAAATTTCAAGCTGGAATATCAAATTATTTCAGGGAAAATGTAAAATTTTTGAAAATCAAGGCTTTGGTATCTAGGTTTATTTGGAAATAGCTTGTAATGTCTTAAGTTGCAACAGGGAGAGGAGAGAGAGGGAGAGAGAGGGAGAGAGAGAGAGAGAGAGAGAGAGAGAGAGAGAGAGAGAGAGAGAGAGAGAGAGAGAGAGAGGAGAAAAAGAAAGAGACAGAGAGAGAGAAAGAGAGAGAGAGAGAGAGAGAGAGAGAGAGAGAGAGAGAGAGAGAGAGAGAGAGAGGACAGAGATTCTCAAACATATTTCTTCTTTTTTTCCCCTAATTTTCTGATTTAAAGGAATATATTCATTGTTAGCTCATTTCTTGTTTCTAGTCAGTATACTTACCTATCTATGTCTGTATGTCTGACTGCTACTCTGTCTATCCCATCATTTATCATCTATCATTTATCTTTCTCCCCATCACCTATCAAACTATCATTTACATAAAATTTTTCCTCCTATTTACTCATCTATCATTTATCTTTCTATCCATCTATTACCTATCATTTAACTATCATGTGTCTATCCATGTATCCTATCATTTGTCATCTGTCATTTCTCTTTCTATCCATCTGTCCATCATCTATCAATCTATCATCTATCTATTTCCATGCACATTTACAGGTGTATATGTAGGAGTTAGTGGATGTTAAAATAATACCTGAAAAGACAAGTTCCTATTCTTGGTCACTTTTGGTCTCCCTGAACCTTCTTATGCTTTATCCTTGAATGTTGCCTTTGGCAATAAGACTATTTTTTGTTGTGGTTTTTGGTTTTGCTTTCTTGTAGTTGTTCTTGCAGTTTTCTTTTCTTTTTCTCTTTGCATCTCTTTCTGCCACAACATGAATGAGAATAGTGACAGAGATACTAAGGGTTTATGGGACAGACAGAATGATGTCCAGCTGCTTCACAGGAAGCATCTTCATTTCTATTTTTCTGTCGGCTAAGTCTTTCCCAATGATGGCTGGGTGGCTTTTGTAGCACACTTCTTATATAACTGTTTAAGATCCAGTAATGAAAAAGCAGCAGAACTCAAGGTAAGGTCACCAGAAAATGGACCTAGAATGTACTAGGAATGAGCCAAGTTCATGAGACAAAGACAGCAGCAGAGGGATTACCAAAACCAAACCAAAATAAAACAAAATAAACCACGGACATGGACAAGGGCTGACAAGGCTATGAACATTTTATTAATTAGTAATTAAGGTAGAACATAAGGAGGAATATTAAGTGACATATGGAGAAAAGCAGGGAGGAGTAATACATTCTTGGGGACCTCTTTGTAGCTCTTCCCATTAACGACGTTCTTGCAGGTATTGTATATAACTCATGTGTTCATTTCTCAGATAAAGATGCTAATTCTCTTTACCACTATATCCCTTCTTTCCGTTCTATTCATATATTTTTTTTATCCCATTCTCTCTATTCACCTCAAAAATATGCTCTAGTCTAGGCCCTCATCTCCTAAACTTTGCATAACTTCCTTACTGGTCACCTTGCATTCATCCTCTGTAAAGCTGTCGAACTGAGATTCCTAAAGCACAGATTAGATGTGCTACTCCCCTGTTCAAGAAGCTCCCATGGCTCCCTTTCACCCCTAAGGTAAAATACAAATTCCCCATTTTTGTTTTCAAAGCCCTCCACGATGTAGTCCCATCCCACTTTTCCATGTTTGTTTCTTGTACATTCTACATTCTATCCAAACGGACCTGTTTGCTGTTAACCATGTGTAATATTTCATCTGTCACCTGTATGTCTTTGAACATGTCCCCCAGGACCTCACATGAGCTTCATCTTCACCTCTGCCTTATACTTCCCCAGTTTCCTTCAAAGCTGAGGTCAAGTGTCAACTTGTTCTATCCAAGGACCTTCCCCTAACCCACCCAGCTACTGCTGTCTATCCCTGAAAAATTACTTTGTATATTTTTATATTTGAATTTTTTAGACAAATGCTATTTATCTAAAATAGAACATAAGCTCTCTGAAGACAGGGATTGATCCATATCTGTCTTTGTATTTCCAGGGCTTAGCATAGTTCTTGGAACATGGTAGGTATTTAATATGTGCTTGTAAAATTACATGAATTTTTGATTCTCTCTTCATAGTCTGCAGTGGTAAGTTTTTAAATGGCATGTTATGAATCTGAAAGTTAACTCATTCCACAGAGCAGCTCATTTCCTTCTACCCTGAGTCCATACCAGTCTTTGGCTCAGCCTTCTCCTTGCTTCAGTCTTAGATCTAGGTTTATCATAATTTATTCTGTGACTCCATATAGAAATCCCATGGCAAAACCAGCAGAGACCATACATGAAAGTATACATGTCATTCTTTCAGGACATGAAGAGGATGACTCACAGATTCACAGACCTCTTGTATAATCTGAAAATAAGTAAAAGGACTGGGGGACTGGGGAAGAAGAAATATTTTGCTTAATTAAAATCAAAGACACCAGGGATTTTCAAAGAATTCCTGCAAGTGATTTGGATTAATGTGTCAAGGAGATCACAGGGAAGGTAAGGAATATGTGTGGGCATACATTTCCCAGAATCCTCTGGTTTCCATTTCCTTTTGCCCTCAAAGAGATTTCCCACCATGAGTTTTGCAATAAGGCTGCAGAAAAGAAATGTCCATCTAGATTGCATCCTGGGTTTTCCCACAAAGCAAAGGGTGGGAATGTAGGTACGTTTAGGTTCTGTAACTGTAGCTGACTAGGGTAAAATAAAATAAAATAAGGATTGGAAATGATAAAAAAAATGGGCCAACTTGGACTGTCCTAGAGCAGAGTAAGAAAAATGGAATGGAAGTGGAACTGACCAGAATGGCTTCAAGACCAATGAGATGAGTTGTACTCAAAATCTCAGCCATGCAGTTATCAGTGGGAGGTGTGCCAGCCTCCATGCTCCCTTCCATTCCCTCAGAGTGAGCACTCACTCGGACAAACCTTGTCAAGGTCCCCAAAGATTGCAAAAACCTTCCCCTTGTTTTCTCAGAATGGCTGCCAAGGAAATCTCACAGTAAGCTTTAAAATTTGCCAAATTTTTTCCTTACTCTTTCCCTTTTGATTGGTTCGTGGGGTAAGAGAGAGAAAGAAATCAATTCTGCTGCAACAAACATGGTAGCTTGTTATTTGAAGGTTTTTTTTTTCTTACACTTTGAGGGTTTGTTTTGCTATGGTCCAATTTAAAAATTATTTGGTGGGGTTTCAATAAAGTACCTGACCATTAAGAAAACACAATGACTTTGTTTAAGCCTATTAACCAGGGACTATAAATGTGAAGGGAAGTTTCCAGATGTGGGAACTGGGGGCTCAGAGTAGAGATAATAAAGATTGCTTATTTTGGCAAAATTTTGGAGACTATTACCCATCATGTCACCAGACTCATCTGAAACCCAGGATCATTTACTGACATCCGCCTAGGGAGAAAGAAGTTGGATGGGTAAGTGCTGGGGGGGGGGGGGGGAGGGTTACAACATTTACAAGTAAATAAATATTTATTAATTAGGGGCCTACTATAAGTCAGACATTATGGCAAACCCAGAAGATACAAGGAAAGGCAAAATGGACCCCACCTTCCAGGAGCTCAAAAGCTATTGGAAAGACAACATATGAACTATAGACAAGATAAATTGAAAGTAATCACCAAGGGAAGACAGTAGCATGAAGGAATATTGGGGAAAACTTATTGCAAAAAGTGGGTTTAAGTGGGAACTTGTAGGAAACCAGCCAAGTTAGGAGATAGAGGTGAAAAGAGAGAGAGAATGACAAATTTAGGAAACAGTGAAAATGCAGAAAACTGGGAGATAGAGTGTCTTTTGTGAGACATAGCAAGGAGGCCATGTCACTGGCAGGGTATGTGGAGGAGAGTGGGGTGCAAGATTAGGAACTCAGAGTGGAGTGGAGTGGGAAACAAGCAAACAAATATAGACAAACTATCTACATACAGGGAAAAATAGGAAATAATTAAAAGAGAAAAGGCACTCAACTTAAAAGGGGCTCGGAAAGGCTTCCTATAGAAGATGGGATTTTAGTCAGGGCTAGGGAAGTTAGCAAGCCACAGAAGCTAGAAGATAGAGGTGAGGAAAAAGAGAACTCTAGGCATGGGGAACAGCCAAGGAAAATGCCTACAGCTGAGAGATGGAGCATCTCACTTGAGGAATGGTAAAGAATCCAGTGTCATGGGATTGAAGAGTACAGGGAGTAAGGGGTAAGAACACTGGAAAAGTAGGAAAATGAGTTTCTTGGGTTAGTAAGGGCTATCCAGTGGGATCGCTATTTTGGGGCAGTGGGCAGGGGGAAAATGGGGAGAAAATTTGTAACTCAAAATCTGGAGGAAATAAATGATGTAAATCAGAAGTTAATGAAGAATTTGAAAAATGAAAAAAAAAAGCCAAATAGGGTTTTATATTTTATTTTGAAAATAAGAGGGAGCTGCTGGAGTTTTATTGAATAAGGGGATGACATGGTCAAACCTATACTTAGAAAAATTAATTTGGTAGCTGTGTAGAGTATAGGCTAGAGCAGGGAATGATATGCAGGCTATTTCAATAGTCTATGGGATATATGAAGGTATCTATACTCTAAAAGTGATGGTATTAAAGGAGAGAAGTGGGGGTAAACAAGAAATGGCTCAAAAGCAGACTCAACAGAACTTGGCAATTGATTGCTTATGGAGTATGAGAGTGAGACACTGAGGATGACCCCTAGGTTGGGAGTCTAGGTGACCAAGATCATAGCAATGATGGGAATAGTGGAGGACTTGGGGGTAATTTCATGAGTTCAGTTTTGGACATGATGAATTTACGATTTTGCATGCAGTACAAGACATCAAATTTGGAGCTGGAAATATGAAACTGGAGGTCAGAAGAAAGTTTAAGACTAGATAAATAGATCTGAGAATCATTAGCACAGATGTCAATTGAATACATGGGAAATGATGAGGTCAACCAGTGAAATAGTAGAGAGGAGCAAATGAACCATGAGAGAATTTTTGGGGATGGCCACACTTGGGCATGATCCAAATGAAGACACAGCAAAAGAGTCTGAGGAAGAAAGAGCTGTCAGATAGGTAGAAAAAGAGAATCAGGAGGGAGTACTGTCAAACAAGGCAAGAGAGGAGAAAATATCAAGGAGATGAGTGTTATCAATAGTGTCAAAGGTTGCAGAGATGTAAAAAAGTAAAGATGAAGGTCAAGAGAAGCCCATCGCATGTGGTAGGTAAGAGATCACTAGTAACTTTGGAAAGAACAGTTTCCACTGAATGATGAGATCGAAACCAGATTGTAAAAGGTTTAGAAGGAAATGAGAAGAACAGAAATGGAGACACCTATTGTCAATGGATTTCTCATAGAGCTTAGATATGAAAGGGATGAGAGAAACAAAATGTGAGTAATAAAGTGTCATCTCATGAACAGAGAAAGAAATTGGAGCCACTGGGAAAAACGTTCTCATGCCTTCTATCTTCACTCTGAAGTCGCTCCTGGATTGAAGGCCCAAGAGTAGCATACCAGGTGGACAGATTGTGAACTATTCCTTGTACCACCACCCAGTAATTTAGTAATTAAATATGGGATAGACCAATGCACTATGCCAATTACAGAAAGCAGTAGGAACCATGTGTAGGTGCATACAGCTCTTTCAGCACTGCCGTGGTCACATATAGCACCTGCTATCCACACTGCTTGTCTGACAAACGTGCCAATACATCAATGTAATTTTCATGTTGCTTTAACTTTGGCTAAAATTGGTCAAAATGTATAAGACTTCCTATTAATACCAGAATACTAAAATTATATTGGTGCTTCCCAATTCACCATTTTTTCTTTGCTTTCACCTTTTTTTTAAATATTGAAGCACATCTTAAAGTGATTACAATTTAATCTGCTTCCATTCAAAGCAATTCATGAGGCATTTATGTAGCACTTACTGTTTTCAAAGAATTGTGTTAGAACTGAAGTACACAATGTTTAAATAAGAAGCAATCCTTGACCTTATGAAAATTCCAGCCTAATAGGAACTTAAGACAGATATTTATTTTTAACAAAGTCATTTTCTTTATTTGGAGATGAAAGACGCAGGATGCTATGGATTAAGGAAATTTTGGTATGAATTTATTCAGTCAAAGATATTGATATATTCAATTCATTCCCTTTATCCAGGCCTCTTGATACCTGTAATCCTACAATCAGGGCTCCTTTTAGCCTTGGTTTCTGAAAGAGCTGGAAAGGCAGAGATATGAGGAGGTTGGGCAGACAGAAGTAAAGAAGGATGGTGTCCCATGCTCTCTGAGACTGGGTTTGACTTTGATGCCCAGCTCATTTCCAGGGTCTTTTTTTCCAAGAACTGGATAATCCACAAACTCCAATGAAACATTCGCCATTAACCTTTGTCTAAAATCTAGCTTTATCCTCTTTGGTGAGGGTCAGTACTCTTGAAGAGTTACTGGAGAGCAGATTACCTCTGTGGAGTTGCTCCTCATCCCATCATCATGAAGGGATTGTGATTTATGTCAATTGAAGAATCTTCCAATACCTTTAGGGACTGTTGAAGTGACCTTGGGTTCTCAAAGGCCCTGAGGAGATTCTACCAGGCTGGAAAGGCTGCTTCTAGTACAAGCCTGGAGTAAGTTCCCAAGAAGGTTGGTCAACACCTGATTATTTTGTTGTTGCTGCCGCTGTTGTTGTTGTTGTTGTGGTGGTGGTGGTAGTGGTGTTTGGCCACAATGACTAGTGAATAGTAACTCCTAGGCTGTGGAGGGGCTGGGTACAGTGTTGATGAATGAAGTACCCACACCAATGGCATCTTTCATATTTTGAAGTGAGTCATTTGTATACGATGAAAACAAATAATCCTTGCTTGTGTTCCTCCCTCCTGGGGAAGCCAGAGGAAGTCTCGTGAATTACTTCAGACTCTAAGGTCCAGAATCTACAGACCTGCTGCACTGGTTCCCAGGTAACACTAAAAGTACAGGTCCCATCCACTCAGCTCCCTGGGGCCAGGGCAGGTAGCGGAATTAATTATCTTTTCTCCCCCAGTCACATATGAAAGCCACTCAATCCCCTTAAGGGATATAAGCTTCTCATTCTAAACCAAACTTTCAGGTATAGACTGCCTAATTTGAAGACTTAATAGGTACTCTCTCCTCATTTTATAAGAGAAAGTTAGGGTATGTGTGGGGAAGATTGAAACCTTTATAATTCACCCTGACTATACCCCAGAATGAATTTACACAGCTACATGTCATACTGAGAAATGAGAGAGAGGGAATTAGGGGAATAGAGAAACCTGAATTTGAAAAAGGATATGTTTTTAGTTCAGATGAAATCTTCCTTTCCCTCCCCCAACACTGTTATCTAGCCTTGGTCTCTGTTTTATTTACCCTCTGCTCAGGCTTCCTCTCTAGAACTGATCACATTTTGAAGAGAGGATCATTACTTGTGCTACCAAGCTTTTCCTGATCCCATTTTTATCACTCAAGTCAAAGTCACATCCAAAACTCTGCAAGAGCTCCCACTCACCCTTTTATTCTTCCTAAGTGACCCAGGCTTGTCAGGGTTCCCCTAATTTAACAACACCTCTAGACCTTATGATCAGATGATTCTTCATTTATATGCTTCCCCATCCCCATCCTTCCAAACTATAAAATATCTTGGTAGCCATGATTGTGGCTAATGGAAGTCTAAATAAATGGATATAGGAGTGTATAAATAAATAGGTAGATAAATGACCAGAACAGATTTAGTATAAAACATAGATGAGCAAACCAATACGCTACTCTAGTATTTGATAAACCCAAAGACCCCAGTTTCTGGGGTAAGAATCCACTATTTAACAAAAGCTATTGGAAAACCTGGAAAGCAGTCTGGCAGAAAGTAAATATAGACCAACATCTCACACAATTAATGCAACTCTTAGATTTCACTAAACATGCACCAGACTGGCAAAGCTGACCTTCCAAAAAAGGACAACTGCAACCTTTGGAGTTGCTGAAGGAAACCAGCAAAACTAACGCATTGTTGATGGAGTTGTGAAATGGTGCGGTCATTCTGGAAAGCAATTTGTAATTATGTCTCTCAAATAACTAAACTTTGCTACTCAAAGTGACTTAATTTACTAAACTGTGCATATCCATTGATCCAGTGATCCCACTATTAGGCCCAAACCCCAAAGAAACCACAGAAAGAGGATAAGGGCTCAATGTACAAAAATATTTATAACAATTCTTTTTGTACTGGAAAGAATCTAGAAACTAAAAAGACAGGAATCAATTGGGAAAGGGCTGAGCAAATTATGAAATATAAATTTAATGAATTATTGTCATACTGTCAGAACTAATGAAAACAATCGTTTCAAATAAACCTGCAAAGACATGTGCAAATTGATGTAGAAGGAAATAAGAAGCAAGAGAACAAATTATAAAATAACAACATTGTAAAGACAAACGACTTTGAAAGACTTAAAAACACTGATCAGCACAGTGACTTACCACACTTCCCAATGATCAGCACTGTACCTAATCTCCTATTCAAGGTGCAGAATGAAACATACATTTTAGAACATGGCCAATGTGTGAATTTGTTGATTTCGGGTGATCATTACATATATTACTGTAAGTGAGCATCTCTTAGAAGAAATGGGAGAGCCTTCATAGTCAATAAAAGGGTAAGAAATGAAGTATTGGCATACAAATACTGAAGCCAAAACTGTACTTTGGCCACATGAGAAGATGGGACTCATTGGAAAAGTTCCATTTTGGGGAAAGATTGAAGGCAAAGGGTGCAATGGATAAATGGTGGCATGGAAGCAATAAATATGAGCTTAGACAGGCTTTGGGAGATAGTGTATGGAAGAGCCTGGCATGTTATGATCCATGGGGTCATGAAGAGTTAAATATGACAGAACAATAACATGTATAATATGTATACCTGCATATGTGGAACTGTATGTGTGTATATGTGGATATATACATGTGTGGATCACACACGTGTCCGTGAATTCCTAGGTACCTGTTCATGTGTCTATATACACATATGTATATCCCTAGGTATATGTATAAATATGCATGTATAAGATAATTCTAAAGAGATGTACTAGACCCAGATTGTGATTGACTTTAAAAAACAAACAAGAGAGTTAGAGGCACAAGGAAGTCCCATTATCTCTCCAACCAAAGGTTCCACGAAGTAAGTTTCTCTATGAAAAAATTCTACTTGAAAATTTCTCTTCTTAAATGCTGTTGTGAACACTCCCAGGACAGTTTTCTCTGAAGCTTCAAGTCTTGGATAAGGAGGTTTGGGTCCTAAGAAAGGGGTAAACTTGGAGAGAAAGCTAAGGTTCTCATCTACAACTGTGGTTTCTACCTGAAGCAGAAGCAGATGCATCTCATTACAGTTCAGTTTGATCAGAACTGGCTTTGGGGCAGAAAAGTCCCTCTTGATTGGTGTTGTTTTCCTAACTGTTCTTTTTACCAATTGATTTTTGTACTCTAAACAATATATCCATCTTTCCTTTACCTTACAGGTTTCATGAAGCTTAAGAATGTCAGTTGTCTGTTTAATATGGTCTATTTACGGTTCACATGAAAACTGTCGCTGGGGAATGGGAACATGTTTTCCATTATCTTGCTGTTGTCCGTGGTGATGGATGAAAACTCAAACCATCTTGAGCCCCATAAGCTAAGGTAATCATGCAGGACTGATGATGATAAAAAGTTGTTTTGACTAGTAATGGTATGGCATGAAATTCATAAGAAGATTATCGTATAATCAAGATCACATTGTCATTTCACAAAAGAAGAATTTACCTCCAAAGATATACATCAAACCATGCTCTAAACTAATTCTGGAATCCAATGTCTGTTCAAGAATAGAATGTTTGCAGTTGGCCCAATTTGACTTGAAAAGTGTCTCGAACATCTCTGCCTAATAAGGCACTGGCTCAGATGAGAAAGAGAGCACACAATGACATAATCATTTCAGACTTGGAAAGGACCTCAGCAGTCATCTTGTTCAACTCAAACCCAAAAGAAAGAGAATTTCTGACTTGGGCAATACGCATTTCTAAAGGTGCTGTATGCTATGGAGCCAGTCCAGACTAAACAGAAAATGTGGAATATGAAGGCATTGTCTTCTATGCACCATGCCAATTTCTTCCTCAGCAGCAACCATTTTGTCTGCCTACTCCATCACAAGATTGTCCATGACAAGACAATAAACAGACTCCAAATAGTTCACATACTGTAGGATGTGCTCACTATGTGAATTTTCTGTATTTTTATGGATCTAGCTGTGCCATGAAAGGAAAGGAAAACAAGCAACCCCCCAAAGCACCCCAGCATTATTCCATTTGTCCACATAATTGTTAGCAATATGGTTACTCTTCTCATTGCTATGACCACAAATTGTATGTCTATGTGGAAAATAAAATCAGTATATCCGGGAGAGTCCTAGATTAAATAATCTCTATGGTTTCTCCCAATTCTGAGAACACAGATTTTGCTTCACTCAATAGCAAATTGTTCTCCCCCTGATGGAGGGATATAATTGAGAATTGATAGGAAGGCAGTAAGTTTATCTAGCAACATATCTAATTAGCAACACAGATGTAAATGTGCAAAAAGAAGAAAAATCTGAAGAGGATGTATTAATTTCATGAGAGTAAAACTAATTCACCAATGCAGATGACAGCCCTTCTTTAGAATCTGGTCTTACAAAATTGCCTGAGCTTGTGACAACCACTACCACAGAGCAAATAGTCCTCTGAGGTAGGATTTGATCCCAGGTTTTCACAATTCCAAATCAAATATTCTATCCACAACCTGAGACTGACACTGTTCTTCTGCAAAAATAAAAATAATTAATTTTGTCCTTTTAAGTCACTTCCCAGATTTTTTTAAATAAAGGAAGGAAATAAACATTTATACCTATCATAACCTATAACTTAGTAAGTGCATTGTATTAAGTGCTTTACAAATATGATATCATTTAAGCCTCACAACAACCTTGGGAGGTAGGGCCATTATTATCCCCATTTTGTTGTTCAGTCATTTCAATCATATCTGACTCCTCATAATGCCATTTAGGGTTTTCTTGGCAAGGATACTGGAGTAGTTTGGGGTTTCCTTCTCCAGCTCATTTTACAGAAGAGGAAACTGAGGCAAACAGGGTTAAGAGACTTGCCCAGAGTCAGCATCTGAGACTGGATTTGAACTTAGGTCTTCCTGATTCCGGACCAGGTGCTCTATCCACTGTGCCACCAGCTGACTCCAGTTAGCAATTATTATTCTCACCTCATTCTTTCATGACAGTATCTCATATTCTATCTCTCAACTTACATACACATAGACGTAGCGCTTTATTCCTCTTCTCTCATTATGCCACATCTTTTCGATGTGGTTCATATAAAAACAGTCATATGACCAGTTAATATCCAACTATCATTCTTTTATATATAACATAATCTCTGCAAATGGGAATGTTTCACTGTATTTACATCCATACTACTTTGATATGATGCCTGCTTCTACAGATGCTTAACAAGATCTTGTCAATTGATTGCATTTGGGCAGATAATTAAAATCCCTGCTTTTATAATTAAATATAAGTGTTGCAATGTAAGTGCATTGATATACTCACTTAAAGTATCTTTGGGATAGTGCCAGTAACAGATAGGTCAGTAGGGAGGATATGTACTTTGTCCTCATTCCACATAATTTTAATTCCTTCCCTTAGGTCTCTATGTTATGAAAGCTTTTTTTACAATAAGCAGTTTGAAGATTCTAAGTGTTTGGTATGGAAACATCTTTAGAAAAGTTGTTTTTTTATGGATTAGAATGTAGTTACATCTGCATGATCATGGAAAACAGTTCTGTCTATAGTAATGATTTAGTTCCAGTATAGTTTACTGGTTATTTGTAGCATGGAAATTTGTCAGTCCAAGAAATATAGTAAGTTTCTGTTATATAATTATAGTCAGCACATCATACCTTGGTAAGTATTCAGTAGGTATTAACTTTTTACAGCCCGAGGGGCGGCCAGGTGGCTCAGCGAGTAAGAGCACCGGCTCCAGTGTTGGGATGACCTGGATCAAATCCAGGCTCAGATACTCAGCACCACACCCAGAAATAACTGGCCATGTAACCTTGAGCAAGTTACTTAACCCCTATTGATTATAAAAATTTTTTTTTTTTTACAGCCTATAGTCAGGTATTACACTGTCTCTACCATTTCCTTGCTTAATTTATATTGATCACTGAACTTCCTATAAATTCTGGTTAAGATGACACAGTCCTGAATGACCATCATCCACTCTTTGTGTGTAATCTCACACACACACATATATATACACACACTCCCAATGTGAATTCTTCAGTCATTTATTCAACACTTTTGTGTTGACATACTGTTGACTGAGTTCATGTAGATGTCAACAATGGAGATTTTTTTTCCATGTCTTATTTTTTGATTTTTAGTTTTCAACATTCATTTCCACAAGATTTTGAGTTACAAATTTTCTCTTCATCTTTCCCCTCCACTCCACCCCAAAATAGTGAGCCTACTGAATACCCCTTCCCCCAGTCTCCTCTCTCTTATATTCTCTCCCATCCCCCTCTAACTTTCTAGTAGGGCAAGATGCATTTCTATACCCCAGTGCCTATATATCTTATTTCCCAGTTGCATATAAAAAACAATTTTTTTAACATTTGTTTTTAAAACTTTGATTTCCAGATTATTTCCCTTCTTCCCTCCTCACCCACCCCCACTGGGAAGATAAGCAATCCAATATAGGTTGTACATGTATAGTTATGCAAAATGTTTCCATAGTGGATATGTGAAAATCTAACTATATTTCCCTCCATCCTATCCCACCCCTCACTTATTCTGTTTTCTACTTTGACCCTGTCCCTTTTCAAAAGTGTGTGCTTCTAACTACCCTCTCCCCCAATCTGCCCTCCCTTCTATCCACCCTCCTTTTATCCCCTTCCCTCCTACTTTCCTGTAGGGTAGGATACCCAATTAAGGGTGTATGTTATTCCCTCCTTAAACCAAATTCAATGAGAGTAAGGTTGACCCTTTCACCTTCCTATTCTTCCCCTCCAACAATGGAGATTTTTTCCTTCAGAAGCCAATCACTTTGGATTATATTTGACAAATCCAAAAGGAACTGTTAGTGGACTGCTATTTTTTGTAGAAAACAAATGTAGTCAGAAATTAAATGAAAATATCAGAAACCAGACTTTTTATTCAGATATCTGTAGACTGAAAATTATGATGAAAACCAGTAAAATTAGAAGCATTTCAATTCATCTGCTGGGAGAAACACAGGCACACATACACACTTGGAGGCTAAATAGTAGGAAACTCTTTTTCCTCCTTCAATTAATACTTGAGTTATAATTCAATATAAAACCATAGATGGAATTTGTAGTTCAAAATGAATGAAAAATCAGATTCGTGAGCTTTTTACTTCCAGTCAGGATTGCATGTCTCTCATTATACATTTTTTTAAGTATTGATTCATTAGTTAGTGATTCTCATTACTAAATGCCATTTGGGTGCAGAAATGATGGGATTTTCTTGTTTATTTTTTACTTTCACTTATTTACTGTTGCTTATTTAAAGGGTGTGTGCTTATTTCCAAAGGTATTTTTGTAGGTTTTTTACTCATTTGTCATGTGCTCTAAGAATCCATTAATCCTTATCTTCTTTCTTTAGCATGGAAATGTTAAACTTTATCTATCTGCCTTAAGGTAATAAGCCCTATGTCCTGTTACTATCATACAGGATTTTGTTAGGACACTCTCACCTAGAGCTCCAAGAAACTGTAGCATGTGCAGTGGCCACACCCCAGTAAAAACCATCCTGGCAGACAGGTTAAAACAGGTTGAGAATAGCCAATAGGCCTTAAAACTGTCAGAGAGGGGGAAATTTATCCCAATCATGTAAAGACTGCCCCCTCCCCTGGAAGAGGAATACTTTGCTCCAATAGCCATGAATTCAGCTGAAGCACTGTGAAGCACTTAGAGCTTGGTTAGACATTGAAGACACCTGAGCCATCCTGAGCATCCTGTGCATCCTGGGCCATCAGCAGTCATCTTGACTTTTGTCCTGCCATTGGACATTGATGACTCTGGAAGAGAGAGTCTGGCTGGTGACTCTGTACAACTCTATGGCACTTAAATCCAATTCATGAGCAAGTCAAGACATCACCTGTGATGTCATTGGTCCTCTTCCAAAAGGAAGGACCATCAACAGGATACTAACCAGATCTATTACTCTAGTCTTAAAGACTAGCATTGCATAGGTGATATGTGATCTTAACATGCTCTTCCCATTCAACTTGGACATCAGGATACCAAAAAGTTTCCGGCCATATTTAGCCACAACCTTCTTCTTGATTCTTTTAACCTGATCGATCTTGATTGAAAGAGACTGAGTGATGTTAGTAACACCTTAATTCATTGGAAAACTCAAAATCTTTAGTCTTTCATTTATATTAATTAAAATGTATACACTTATTAAGTCCAAATGACGCTTTGATGTGATTGCAGAAAGATTTCATTATGTAAGATCTGCTTCATTTCTTTTAGTATAGCCACATAGATTGATGACCTCCACATGAGTCAAGCAGTTGAGAAAATGTCTTACTTGATGCTTTCGTTTATTGAGAAATCATCTTTGCCTCCCTTTTTATACCATTAAAGCATCAGTCTACCCTTGTCTATTATCCCATGTGGATATGATATGCTGCTTTTAAACAGATGTGTCATTTTTGTTGTTGTTGGTTTTTGAAGGGGAAAGTAGGGCAGTTGGGGTTAAGTGACTTGCCCAACATCACACAGCTAGGTTGTGTGTGTGTGTGTGTTAAGTGTCTGAGACTGAATTTGAACTCAGTCCAAGGAACTGACTCCAAGGCTGGTGCTCTATTCACTGCACCACCTAGCCACCCCGAAACGTGTCATTTTTTAAGAGCCCTTGAGAAAATGAGCAAAATGAGGAATACTTCAGATGGAAATCTGATCAAAAAAGATCAAAAAAGAAGAGACTGGTTATATTAGAAAAAAATTCTTTCTTGTCTTTGAATGTCATGAATCAGCTCATATTAACTCCATGATAAAATCAGATGTCACAATGCTTGAATCTACAGTACAAAATATTATAAAATATGGTAGACAAAAGAAAAGAAAAAAGGCAGAGTTGCATCACTTTCTGTGGTTAGCAAACAACAACAAAAAATAGAAATATTACAATGATAGAATTGTATCATCTTTTAGCTACATGGATGAGGATTGCAATCACAAATGTATTCCCCTTATCAAAGTAGCCATTGACACAAAAGCTTCAAGTTTATGAATGGGTGAAAGTAAAGTGACTAGTGAAGAAACTTTCTACATGCGTTCATTGGTTTGATTACTTTAAAACTTGTTTGGAGAAATGCCCAATGTAAATAAGGATGAGGAAGTCAAACATCTGATGTTTTGAAGAAAATAATAGGAAAAGGTAGATACACTTATCAACATGTTTAATGTGGATGAAGCAGGACTATTCTGGAAAAAGGATGCCATACATGTAAAAGAACTTCAATGTGAAAGAAAGAAGCAAACTCAATCTAAATTTAAAGTGTCTGAGGATTGCTTGACTCTTTTATTAACAGAGATAATGCAGGGGAGATTTTTAGTTAAAAACAATGCTTTTTGTTGGTCTTAAATCTTCATGCTCAGAGAGGGAATAGCCATCGATGGCTTTTAGTTCTTTGATGGTGAAATAAGAAAGCACAGGTCACAAAGTTGTTTTCAAAGACTGCTTTTCAAGTGATTTCAGCCCAGCTGCTGATACATATTACAAGGACAACAATATCTTGTTTAAAGCATGACTGATTTAAGATAATGGCCTAATCTAACACCATACGCTACATTCATGGCATGAGAATATGACCATGGAAATTTGCCAAGATATGGATAAAACTTTCTGTAGCTACCAATATCTGTATGAACACTTAATGAATGAGAAGCCAATTAAGTCCACAAAGTTAAAATATTTGAAATGATGATAATGACATTTTCAACATATCAGCATAGCCTTATCTTTATGATATTTGGCATTTTTTAATTTTGTAACTATCACTACTCTATTACTTTATAATAAACTAATCAGAAATATATTTTTCTTATCCTTTGCTACTCTGTTATGTTAATATAGAGACAAAAACTTCTTTTTGAGGTTTTTCATTACATATTACCATTGTACTGAAATCAATTACCATATTTGATTATCATCATAAGTTCAAATAGTTAATAACATGATCATCCCACAGTTGTCTGGCCACAGGGTACTGCTTAGTTGTTTATAAATTCAAATGTATATTTCCCATTCAGATTTTATTTCAGGATGCTAGTAAATCTCTTAGAACATTCAACCTCAGTCTTATCTTTGATATGATTTTGCTTGATATTTCTTGTCTAGAGGAAATCAAAGTACTGACATGTACTATCTTCATCCATTGATTCAATGTGTCCCCTGGACCTGACATTGACTCTTCTCGTTTTTTAATTTCCCTTGGTGAGGGTTGAGAAATTAAGACTTATGGAGTTCCAAAAAGAACTCTTTTATCTTTCTCCCCACAACCTCACATCCCCAGTGGGTTCGTGCAGCTTAATGTCATACTAATTCATTACATGATAAATAAGATGTTTCGACTAAACTTTCTCTTTAATTTGGATTCCACAGAAAGTTCTATTCAGGTGAGATGGTAATTTTTTAAAGTATAGGAAGAAGTATAATGGACTTAAAGTATCTCTCTGAAAAAATCTACATGAGAAATAGTGGAAACTGACAGTTTTAAAAATTTAAATGTTTAAACTTTTAACATTTAACACATATTAAATACCTAGGAAAATATGACCTGGTGACCAGAATTATACTCTAGAATCTCTATATCTTTCATAGACTCACAGATGACCAATCCTCACACTCCAAATATAAAATGCAAAATATCATTAAGAACTCCATCAATGAGCTATACTGGAGTCAGTCCATTATCATAAAACAAAGTGTTAACCACAATTTCTGGAAAATTAAGTGAGAGAAGACTGTTCAAAGTCACCAGTCTCACTTTCTCCTCCAGAGCCATCTGGGTCCAGTGGCCAGATGTGGATGAGGATGACTGGACATGGTCCCTGATAATGATGATGTTGACAGCTCATCCCACTTTCTCAATGTGGTTCAAATAAAGACAGTTCTGGGAGAAACTGCTATCCTACTATTTCCTTACATGTCATAGCCATTGACTATAACAGAGATGGCAAAATAACTGCTTTTTTCTGGTTGAATTAAAGTATCAGGATATAAACTCATCTCCTGTAGGTTCACTGAAACCACCATTGGTATGATTCCAATAGCAGACAGGAAGACAAAGACAGGAAGACAAACCTTATCCTTTTCTCATGTAATTCTGAGCTCCTTTTTAGGTTTCTGTATTTCTAATGGAGATTATTAGTATCTGAGATGATGACATCTATTAAAGACATTGTTCTTACATTTATATGGATCAACACAATGTCCGGGCTAGTGTGGGCAACAATTTGGGGATGGGGTGGGGTGCAATGGCCCCTTTCCAGCACAGCTTGTTGACTGTGTTGGACTTTGTTCTCTGAATTACTTTCGGGTCTGTATTTGTAGTCTGAGGATTTGTCATTTGGTATGTATTATTCATATTAGTATTACACTTATGTAGCACTTTAAAATTTTCAAACACTTTTTATATTCTCTCTCTAACTCATTTGATCCCAAAAAAAAACCCTAAGGGGTAGAGGAACTTTAAAACATATTTATTCATTCATGGTGGGTTTTTCTGCATAGTAATTAGCAGTAATGATTTTCTCTGAAAAGTGGCATCGAGGACATATTAAAGGACAAGTATGATCAAAAAAGTAGGTGGAGTGATCATATGGGGAGATCAAAGAATCACAATCCTAGCGGCATCCTGGTAGTAGTTATGCTGAAGCCAGCTCTGATGGGCTGGAAGAAAATGATTCTAAATTTTGGTGTATTTACACTTCAGCAATCTGTGCATGCTGTAAATCAGGGCTTAATTTATTGTATTGCTGATTGCCTAGACTTGAGGAAGTTATGGAGAAATGTGAGCAATACAGATTAAACTTTAAAGTATTTCTGTGTTTTTGGAATACCTATTGATAAATGCTTCTCAGCATACCCCAGCCTGGTAGCTACAAAATAGTAAAAGAATAAGAGTAGAGATTACAGCATTTGAGGTAGATCCTAGAAAGAGGTTTTGTTGGAAGGCAATGGATAAGGTTGTGTAGGATGAGAAGGCATGACTGGGTTACCATCTACACTGGTGAAAACAGTATTCCCATTGATGAATGAAGTCAACAGGGATCTGATTTTTAATAAACTGCTTAATAAAAATGGCTGACTTTTATATTTTGAATCAAGTTTTATGAAGTAGTTTACCCACATTATCTCATTTCTCCTCATGGCAATCTTGTGACGTAAGCAGAATTATACAACTTTATCATTTGAAGTGACCTCAAGGGGCGGCCAGGTAGCACAGCGAGTAAGAGCACCGGCTCCAGTGTTGAAAAGACCTGGAGATCGAATCCCGGGCTCAGACACTTAGCACCCACCCAGAAACACCTGGCCGTGTAACCTTGAGCAAGTTACTTAACCCCAATTGCTTTTAAAAAAAGTGACCTCAGGAGCCACCATCAACCTAACTTGTACCCAGAAAAGAATCCCCACTACAACATACCCATCAAATGTTCTATCCATTTTGACTTGAAGACCTCTAGTCAGGAAGAACCAATTACCTACTGTTACCTACCAAGGAAGCCTGTTGCATTTTTGGATAGTTCTCATTGCTAAAATGTTTTCTCTTATGTTAAATCTAGTTTATCCTTTTGTAGAAATTATTGATTCCTAATAGCAGATGAGCAAACAGACTGAGAAGGATTCGATAATGACCATGGTCACACTGACAGTTAGATGTGGAGGAATGCTTAAAGTGTGGGACCTGGAGTCAGGGAGAACTAAATTTTCCTTCAGTCACTTTTGTGGTGCTAAGTAAGCTACTTAACCATCTCTGCCTTAGTTTCCTCATCTGTAAAATGGGGGATAATAACAGTTACCACCTTCCAAGATTCTTGTTAGGCTCAAATGTGATAATGTTTAGAAAGTATTTTAGAAACTTTAAAATACTAAATAAATGCTGGCTACTCTTATTATCCTGACTAAATACAGTTCGAGCACTCTATCCACCATGGAATAAACCAAGATTGCCATGTTCTCTAATTTTTTTTCTTTTCATTCTGCTACATAATTTTTCTTTGATTCTGCTACATTCACACATTGGAAGTACCTTCTGCTGTTTGAGTCTATCCCTCTGATTGAATGGTTACTTCTTTAACCTGCATTTAAGGAGGGCACCCTGGCCACTATCTCATGCCTTTCCAGGTCATGCTCTCAGACTTTGTCTACCATGCTCTTCCATGTCCCCAGCCCAGGCTGGACAAAGAATCACTCCCTTCTTCTAGCTTCTTTTTATGGACTATCTTTCCCCATTAGAATGTGAGTTTCTTGAGGACAGGGCTACCTTTTTTTAGGCTTGTATGTATATTCCCAACACAGTACTTGACACATAGTAAGTTCTTAATAAATGCTTGTAGACTGACTACAATTGAGTTTTCCAGAACATCCGAGATATTACTGAGACAGAAGACTGGTGCTGAAATGACTGGAGTCTCTCAACACCTGATCTGTGACTCAGAGAGCCTATTAAGCTCTGTGTGATAATGATGTGACATTGGTTACTAATGGAAAGGTCTATCCTGTCTGGTTTACCAACACCATTTCTGAAAGTACATAAAAAATTCTTAATAGTCTGTTCTGGCTAAATATTAATGTATTCTAACTATCATTTCCTTTGTGAGATCATAAAAGATTGCATCAGGGCAGTAATGCATTATGATACTCTTTAGAAGCATTATAATACTGTAATATCATCTTACATCATCTCCTGTGTCCTGTTCAAAGAATATAAAACAATTTCAGGTTACCAACTGAGAACCAGAGAGTTTTTCTGTTTCAGAAACAATTGGAGCTATTCACAGTGTAAAACTTTACAAAAGTCAGCTTATAAGGCCAGTCTATAGGGTATAGATATGTAATCAACATCTTAATATAATTTTCCTATTTCTCATTTCAGAGATCAAAGTGTCCAATTTAAAGCATTAAGAGAACCATGAAAATGAGTTACTAATCCTCAGGCAACAGGCATGAATTAAACTAAACTGCAAAGTTAATGAGAATTATGCAAAGGTTGTTTGGGCAATGCAAAACACCCAACCTCTCATTTCTCTTATCCTTTGATTGGTCTTCCCTGGAAGCAGAAACAGGCATGACTTGTCAGGGATTGGAGGGAGATTGGACTAAAGGATGCTGGAGGTCATTTCCAGATCTAAAATTTTACCTTTCTATAATACTATGGATTTGTTGTCTTCTTTTCCATTTCCTCTTTTCTTTTAACTTAATGACAGAAGACTATTGTACAAAAATAGGTGATAAACATGGGTGATATCAATTAAATTTTCCAAACTTAACAGATTCTTCTAATGTCTCACTATTTTTAAATGAAGTACAATTTGTATATTTCAGCTTTTATTTCACTTGTTGTTAAAGGAAAAAAAACTTTACTTTTTGATTTGTTTGCATTTACTTTACACTATCCACTATAGGAACGATTGGGCTTATGTTGAGTTTAAATGAACAAATTCTATAGAATGTTATAAAGCTGACTCAATTTTACATAGGGTCACAAAACAAATTTTGCTTACTTCCATTTCAGAGTCACAGAACTCAATGAAGAATGCTCTGGAAGAACATTATTTCCAGTGAATACTCAAGCATTAAATCAACTTAGTTGTCATTGACACAGTCAAAGAACATCCCAGGGCAAGGTTTCAAAATGGTGAAAAGTTTCATTTCTTCATTGTTTCAGAGATCTGAGTTTTCCTTTATATGAATACTTCCAGGATAACAATGCAAAATAAAATTTCTCAACAACTAGGTAAGGTGGTCTTTGAGAGTTGTCATATCTGGAAAATGTGACATCTTTTAAATAAACTGGTAATGACCCTCAGCAAACCTAGTGCATTCCCCTTCCTGATGCCAATGGGACAGACAGCAGCTGGTCAGAATGAAATTCCCACAGCATTTCTTTCATGGACCCTCAAGATTTCTCAGTTCTATAAGTCAATTGTATACAAGAGGTGGGGAACCTGTGACCTTGAGACCAAATGTGGCCTTCTAAGTCCTTGGGTGTGGCCTTTTGACTGAGTTCAAGTTTTACAGAACAAACCCTTTAGAGGGTTTGTCCTATGAAGTTTGGATTCAAAGGTCCCCAATTGAGGACCTAGAGGGTCACATATAGCCCTGAGGCCATAGTTTCTCCACCCCTGGTTAAACTGTCATTGGGATGTTTTATCCCTGAGGGAAAGGAAAGCAGGAGATGCCTTGGAGCCCCTAGATAGAAAATAGGGAAAAGAGGTGTCAAAGGGACCCAGCTTTGCCCAATGCCACTGCTACCTCCCATGGCTGGGACACACCCTCTACCTGAGTGCTACTGGGTGGGAGGAGGAGGGAGACAGAAACACAAAGGTAGCATGATCCAGACAAAAAATGTCCCAGGACACCTAGGGAGAGGAAGAGCAATAGACTGAGGATGGAGGAAGGGGGGAGAGAGTGACAGCAAGAGAAGAGCCCATGGAATGAGGAGCAGAGCTGCCACTTTCCACTCCCACTGGGCCCTGAAGAATATCTATCTGGGTGAATAATGGTTAGTGAAGATTCCAGAGAGGCTAATTCATTAAAAAAAAATGGTTTTTTTCTACTTCTCCCTTTACCTAAACAAGTATGCCTTAGCTCTGTTCTATAGAATCTGTTTTGCATTTGAGTTCATCTAGACTCTAAAAGCTGATATGTCTAGCCAGCATATGTGTCAGTCTATTACCAAGGTTCTTGTCCCCTCCCCTGCTCTTATTTGCCTTTCATTTTCCTAGTTCTTGGATTTTATTTCAATTTTAAATTTCTTTCTTTCTTTAGATACGTATTTCTCCTTTTTCCTGCCTCTTTCTGCACTTAAGTGGGGAAGTTGTTAGTTCAAAATCTTCCATCACTTTTCCCTCTCTGACTTTTTATTTTTATTAATTTTTCTCTTACTGGCTTTCTTCTAAGAAAATTTTCTTTGCTTTGTTCTTTTCATTTGTTTTATTACTTCCATTTCATTTGGACATTAATTATTGATCCATGCTTTTATTGTTATTCTTCATTTATTCTCTGTTTCTTTCATCGTGTTAAAACTCCTGAAGTAGCCTGTGTGAGTTCCCTTTTCTGATCAGTTTCTTTCTTCTTGTATTTATTAGTCTTGCTCCATTCCCCCTCCTTTTTCTTCTTCTCGTATGTCTTACTTGGAGAATGGCCACTCATGAAGGGAAGAATATTGGGTCAAAATATGTTGCTTGGTTGAACTGTGACACAAATCTTGTTGTCCAGTCCTGCCCCTGTCCCATATTCTCTCACCATAATCAGTATCCTTGCTAGAGACCATGCCATTCCTTCTCAGGATTTATTTCCACAGCTATTCTGAATATCAATTACCCCTACAACTTCAAATATTACTCTTCCTGTATCAGTATCATATCCATAGAAGTATCACACTCCATCAGAGAGAAGTGACCTTCTAATACACAATGTCTAATATAAGTTTCTTGTTCTCACTAGAGGTATAAACATTTTCTCCTGTGGGAATTCTCTTCAGCAAGACCCCCTCCCTCTGGTGGTTTGAGTATCCTTCCCTTCCACATACAACTCCAACATATTCTCGTCAAGACTCCAGTTCCCTAGTCTTTATCTCTCACTTTTGCAAACTCTTCCAGTTTCCCTGGAGCCTTCTGTCATATAGGGATTATCATTCTTTGACTGTTTTCCTCAGGACTTGATAGGGGAACATGGTTCATTTCTTTTCTGCAGACCCCCTACCTTGCTAATTGTGCATATTTTTAAATAGTCTGCATTGAAAGCTCACATTTCTGACCTTGATTCTTTCCTTATTTCATTTTTAATTCATTTTATTTCTCTTTTGAACCATTCTTGCCCAGAGTCACACAGCTAGTAAGCGTATGAGGTCAAATTTGAACTCAGGTCTTCCCAACTCCAGGGCTAGAACTGTACCACCTAGCTGCCAATGGTCTATTCATCTAATTATTCCTTCCCCCTATATCATCACTCCATTTTGTCAAACTCCCTTTTTCCTGTTATTCCTATACTTTGAAATGGGTTTACTGGCTAGGCAGAATATGTTAGAAGCAGGGTGGAGGTAAGGAACCCAGGAAAAATGTCATATCAAATGTTCCTTCCGGGCAATAAAGTGGGTAAAAAATCAACCCAAACTTTCCTTCCTGGTAATAGAATAACTCAATCTAGAAGCATATAGATGTGTTGAGCATTAGAAGTTAGGAAAGAAGGAAGGTTTAAAAGCACAGCAAAAGAGGTCATAAAAGTAGGATGAAAAGAATGGTGAAGTCATCAGTGAGAGAGGTGAACTGGATGAGTAGTTCAAGCTCAACCCCCACTTCAACTTGGAGTCCTGTGAGGTCACCGAGTGGACAGGACTGAGAAGTGAGACCAGTGACATCACAGGTAAGGTAGGTTGTTTTAGTGATGGAACCAGTATGTCACAGGATGAGGCTTGAGTTTGCTAGAAGATCCTTAATATTTTGACCAAAAAAAATTTAACTAGCTCCTGACTCCTTACCCATGAGTATAAACTTGAAGAACCTAGGGTGACCTCCCAGGTGGGGGGAAATATCATCATATAAAGACTTTGTACTGATTTCTTGCTTAAAGCTACATGCTTGGGTATGACTAGTCTATTTTTAAATTCTTCACTGAGTTCTGTTTTGAAAATATTAAAGAGAATTTGGTACCTTCTTACTATTAGTATGTTAGCTCTCACAGATTTTCTTTAATAAAATGAAAAGACTTTGGGTGCCATCACCACAAATGATTGTGTTTGCTGCCAAAAGACCAACCTCTCTAAGTATAATGAGACTCAACACCAGAAGCCTAACCAAAGAAAGATAAATTATTTGGGCACTGCAACAAATGGAACAAATAAAAATACAAATTAGTCATGTACAGTTCACCTTCTTCCACAGAGACAGCAGTAGAATGATGACAAAGTACATAAAGAATGGTAAGAATCCTTTTAATGGTCTAGAAATCATCTTGTATAAACATAGCTTTTAGATGGTCTAGAAACATCAATGGAAATATAGAAACTGATATTTGTGTAATGGCCAATGAAATGACATGTCTTTAAAAAACTAAATCAGAGTGGTATCACTTTCAATGCTCTCCTCAAAAATGAAAGCAGAAGGCAAAAGAAAGTTGCTATTAAGTAATAATAGCTAGCATTTACAGGGCACTTTATACACTTTGCAAAGCACTTGACATATATTTGATCTTCACAGCAACCTGTGAGGTCATTTTACAGAGGAGGAAATTAAGGCTGAAAGACTTTGTGATTTGCACATGGTCAAGGATCTACTAAGTATATGAAGCAATATATAAACCCATGTACATTTATAAGTTTAGAAAGAACAGTTACAATGGAGTGATGAAGTTGGAAAACAAATTGAGAAAATTTGCAAGGTGACTCCAAAGAGAAGTGAAAGCCCTGAGTTTAGACAATTTTCCCCCAGGCACTTGTTGGAGGGAAGGAGAAGAGAAATAAAGAAGAGATGGTAGGTCCCATTTGGGGGAGAATTGGACATGTTTGCAAACAGTAAGGAAGAAATCAGTAAGAAGTAGACTGAAGATTTGAGAGAGAGGAAGGATGATAGTGGGGGCAATATGTGGAAGAAGAGATGAGGGGATGAGAACAAGGGTACATGTAGAGGGATTGGCCTTTGTAAGGAGAAGGATTACTCCATTATCAGAGACTAGATAAATGGAGGAAAGAGAGAAAGATACCAATGGGGTTTGAGAGGAAAGGAAAGGGAGAAGAGAGAAGTTAATATGAATGGCATTTATTTTCTTAGTAAAGAGTGGAATGAGCTTCTTAGTTGAGAGACAGGAGGCAAGGTGAGGCGGGAGGCTGCAGGAGAGGTTTGAAAAATCCTCTTTGAGTAGTGGGATAGAGAATCGATGAGTGGGGGTGTGAAAGGTATGTCTTGATTCAATGGGAACCCAATCAGAATTAGATAACATAAATCTGTAGTGACCTCAGTCAATCTCTCTATCCACCATGCCACAGACTGCATAAGTGGAAGCATGGTCTCAAGTTTCCTTTGGAGAGAAGAATAAGAGTTGATTTTATCTCCTGTACAAAGGTAAGAGGAAAAATTACTTTCTGGGGTGTTTTGTCATCTCATTGTCTCAGTGATCATGAAGAGCTTGAACAAGACCACCCTGAAGAGAATTGCAGTTTTTATTTATCCACGGTAGAATTATAAGAATGGCTTAACATTTGTATGGTCCTTTAAGGTTCGTGGAGTGTTTTATAAATACCATGTCATTTGATCTTCACAACAAGCCTTCCCAAAGTGGGTGCTATTATTGTACCCATTTTATAGATGAAGTGGCTGAGACAAATGATTTGCTCAGGGTCAAATAGCTAAGCATATATCTGGAGTAAGATTTGAACACATCTTCCTCACTATAGGCCCAGCATTCTATCCACTGGATCTCTTAGTGGCCTATGTGACTAGGTAGGAAAGATGTTAACAGGTTCTATTATTTGCATATTAGAGATAGAAAGCTAAATGGTAAGTGATTTGACCAGGGTCATACATAAAGTATCAGGGACAGGATTTGAACCCAGGTCCTCTTGACTCCTGGTCCACTCCCTTATGTCATCTGGGACAAAGAATTTGTGTGTTCTCTACAAAGTTGGAACATTTAATCCTCATGCCTGCTACTGAACATCAGAGAGATCTTTAAACTTCACTATAACACATATAGCTAAATAACACAGTGGATACAGCACTGGTCCTGGAGTCAAGAGGATCTGAGTTCAAATCCAGCTTCAGACACTTATTAGATATGTGACTCTGGCCAAGTCACTCAACACTGTTTACCTCAGTTGTTCATCTGTAAAATGAGTTAAAGGAGACATCAAACCACTTCTATATCTTTGCCAAAAAACCCCAAATAGGGTCATGGAGAGTCAGACACAATTAAAACAATTCAACAAAATGACACTCCTAATTGGATATACTTCCAAAGGAGTCACTCTGTACCTTGAAAAGCAAAATTTTCTGCAATTTGGAATGGTTTCCTTTAGAGTGTTAAAAGGTCAATTATGTGTGCATATTCATGCACACTTGCACATACATGTACACATACCTTTAAGTTGTACCTTGGGTTATTACCTCTGCTATTTATCTCTTATACTGAGCTCTGGACATGTCCTGGTTAAGGGGTAGACAGAACTGAGAAAAGTCAGCCAATCAACCAACAAACATTTATCAAGTGCCCATTATGTGCCCTGCGCTGTGCTAAGTGCTAGGGATACCAAAACAGGCAAAAGGCTGTACCTTTCCTCAGGGAAAAGGGAGTGGGAAGGATCAAGAGAGGAATGAGCGACATCACGGGGATGACCTTGGCAAGAGAAAGTAACTACAATGATTTATTAAATACAGGTTTGAAAGAAAGCATTTATTGAAAAAAAAAAGGAAAACCAGGAACAGAAAAGGAAAAAACATCCAATGCAACAGAGAAGAGAGATTATAAAGAGATCATCAAGCCTGCAACTCAAGGGGAGAGAACTGAAAAGTTTAGAGGTTAAGCCCAGGAGCACTGCTATCCAGACACAAGTTGATATGGAGACTGATGCTGGCCTATAAAAGAAATGCCACACACATACCTTGTATTTTTACAGTTTAGACTATCCATAAAACATGCCTCATTGAATTAATTTCCAAGGAAAAGACTAATATATTTTTTTCAGAATCCTCAGTTTTGCCTCGAACTTCCTGATTTATTCCATCCCCATAATGTCATGTAATAAAAGATGAAAAAGGGGTCTTTAAAAGATGTTTGGAACAAATATAAGCAGTAAGAAGAGAATTTCCTTTTTCTTTTAAACAAATCTGGAAATGGGAGCAATTCCAGCTCATAAAAGAATTGTGACTTCCTTCAGTTCTTCCCAGAAGGATTCCCAGACCTGCACCCAAAATCAAACCCAGCAGAAAGCAGATCCTTGTCTTCAGAAAACCCCAGAAATGGATGTTATATTGATAAGGCACCCAGCAAAAAAAATGCACAAGCATGCCTGTGTATATACACATATATACACATAACAAGGTCCTTCCTACTAAAAAGGAGAGTCACTGTATCTGGAAGGAAAGACAATTTAGCAAAATAAGCAGTGTTTACAACAATGAATTGTTTAAACACAATGTATTGACTCAATCTACCCCTGCCAAGATACTAAGGAATAAGGATGGCTATGTAGAAAAGGTATTTAAAAGTCAAGTATTAATTGACCGCATGGTTGATAGCATTTGAGATATTACCTACAAGAAAAAGCAATACAAGTTCCATTTAATTGACTGCAATCCGTGGCTATTGATGGCTAACTAGAATCTGTTCACTAAATACCAATAAAGAACAATGCTATATTTTGTAAGTTTTAAAGTGTTATTCAATGTGAATTATTATTGAATAATATAAATAACATGATTATTATTGAACAATATGAAATGCAAATAATGTAAAAGCATCATCATATAGTAAAAGAATGTCTGGCCCTGATGGAAGAGAGCTGGGTTCTCAGCACAGCAATTTCATTCTCTCTCTGGGTGACTATGAGAACTCACTTAAACTCCATAGCTTTCTGTTTTTTTACCTGTAAAATCAAGGAGATGGTTCTCCTTTATTCAGTGCTGTTGGGACAACAAAAATTTGGATCAGTGCATTCAGTTATTGCTGCCCTGCTTTCAAAGGAGAATCAGTAAATTGAACCCATCCAGAGAATGGCAAACAGTTTGATATATAGGTAGCTAGATGGTGCAGTAGTTAGACTATTGGACCTGTGGGAAGACCTGAGTTCAAATCCTGCCTCATATACTTGCTAAGTATGTGATCCTAGGCAAGTCACTTAACCCCTCAGTTTCCTTGTCTGGAAAGTGCTATAATAATAAAACCTACTTCACAGGATTGTTGTGACCACCAAAGATAGTTTTTGTAAAGTGCTTTCCAAACCTTAAAATACTGTGTAAACACAAGTAAGTAGTAGTAGTGGTGGTGGTGGTGGTGGTGGTAGTGGTAGTGGCAATGGCAATGTCAGGGTAATAGTAGTAGTAGTGGTGGTGGTGGTGGTGGTGGTGGTGGTGGTGATGGTGGTGGTGGTAGTAGTAGTAGTAGTAGTAGTAGTAGTAGTAGTACTGATTTTAAGTCATGAAAGATGAGGAACAAATGGATTAAGTTATCAAACCCTGAAAGTTACAAGGGATCTCAGAAATAATCTATTCCAAATCCCTCATTTTGCAAATGAGGGAACTGGTGACAATACAATGATATACACAAAGTCACCAAAAGAGTAAGTAGAAGGACTAGGATTCAAATCCTAGTGGTTCCAAGGACTGGGGATAGGATGGGAAAGAATTCCTGGGAGGTGTAGCAGCAAGCACCCCAAGCGTCCTCAGGGTTTGCTGCTGTAGCAGGTTCTTAGATCTGCTTTGTTAAAGGAAAGCAGCTCAAAATGGGTTAACAAGCTTACTTTAATCAGTCAGACATATATCGTTTACCTTGTTCAGGGGAAAAGGTCAGCACCCTGAACTTCAAAGTATACAGTCAGAATTATCAAGACAGAAACAGATCAAGTAGACAGATTTCCAAACTGTCCAACCATTACATCCATACCCAGTCAACATCTGGGTTTCCACATCTGGGTTTTTCAAAGCCGGGGGGGCCCTGGACAATGGCTTCCCAGAATACAGATCAAATCACAGAACACTTCTCAAAGTGAGCCCCCAAAACAAAGCCTCACATCAGGGCTTATATAGCCTTCTCCTGGCTCAGAGAATGTAACAATCTTTTGGACCCACTGGCCAATCAAAAAGTATCTACTGAAAAACAAGCCTCCCAACCCAGGCTCTTTAGCCTAGGGGCAGGGAAGATCTTTAAAATTTACATTCTCATTACAGGAGGCTACCTCACAGCTATAGAAACCCTAAAACATTTCAGGACCATTACATGGAGCAACAATTAGTCTTGTTCTTGTGGCTAGAGCTCCAAGAGCAAAATTAGCGCCCATAGCAAGTAGTGCCAGGCAGGCAGATTTTAGCTCAATATAAGAAATAAGTTCTTAATAATTAGTCCTTAAGAAGTAATGAGTTCCCTATAATTGGATATATTCAACAAGATGCTGGACATCTATTATTCTGGAATATTCCAAGAAATATCAAAGATAATGACAAGAATAGATTATGTTTATGTAACACTTGATGAAATATTTTCATGCACATTACCTTAGCTGATCCCCATTTGATTTCCTGCTTCAATATTTCAAGAATTCATTGTCTGGAATCCTGGGAAGATAGGACAGAGAGAGATTTTCAAGGAACAGCTTGCCTAATTATGTGACATGATACAAGTCAATAGCCCCCAGTGGAAAAAAAAATCAGAATATTTAAAACTCTAATCTTGCCTTGTAGCATAGAGCATACATCAACACATGTAAAAACATAGACAACACATCCTTTACAGACTTTAATACCTAAAGATAGTAATAAATAAAGGGAATATGAGCAAAATATAAAAATCTAAGTGGAGAATTATTCATGATGTGAATGATGAATTGGTCAAAGAATAAATGATAAAAACAATTAGTAATTATGCTAAGCATAATTGTGATAATGAAACATAGCCAAACAAATGAGGTGCAGATAAAGCTATCTTCAAAGGAAACTCCTTATCTCTGAAGATATTAACAAAATAGAAAAGGGGAGTATCAATGAATAGTCTTCAGTCAAAATGACTAGAAAATAAACAACTTAGAGTCCTCAAAGCAAGTAGAAAAGAGATCTTGAATTTACAGGAAAAACAGGAAAACTTAAAAAGTAAAACTAGAGAACTGATAGATAAAATTCAGAGTTGGTTTTCTTAAGAGACCAGAGAAATCAATAAACCATTAGCTAGTCTGGCCAAGGAAATGAGAGAGGAAAATCAAATTGCCAAAATAAAAAAAAATGACCAAGGTGAATTCAAAGACTGAGAGGATAAAAACATATTGAAAACAACTATATCTTTTAGTTTTTTACAAATATATGTGTAAGTATACACATAAATAATACATCCACATACACATGTTGTCATTTCAGACTCTTCATGATCTTATTTGGGCTTTCCTTGCCAGAAATACTGGAGTGGTTTGCCATTTCCTTCTCCAGTTCATTTTACAGATGAATTAACTCAGGCAGAGTAAAATGACTTGCCTGGGATCACACAGCTAGTGTCTAAGAATGGATTTGAACTCAGATCTTCCTGAATCAAGGACCAGAGTTTCACCCACTGTCCCACCTAGCTACCCACATAGATAGATACATAGACACACATATATACATATATGTAGCAGATATGTACAAATGTACACAAATACATATACAGATATAGATACATAGCTATAGAAACATATCTATGCACACACACTCTTGTCTCTAATTTGTACAGCATTCCTTGTTGTTTGAATCTAAATAAGACAGTATATGTATTTGTATACACATGTATATGTATGTCTACATACATATATATATATATAGAAGAGAGAGGGAGAGAGAGACAGAGACAGAGACAGAGAGAGACAGAGACAGACAGAGAGACAGAGAGAGAGAGAGAGAGAGAGAGAGAGAGAGAGAGAGAGAGAGAGATTCTTCTCCCTGAGTAGTTCTTGGATGTCTGGCTGTATCTACACATGCCAACTCACTGGTATTTTAGGTTTGTGTCAGTCTCTGTAACCAAAGCAGAGCTAAGCTATAAAATATCCTTGAATGAATTTTTATTGGGGGGATGGGGGAGTTTAATTAAATAGCATAATGTACATCAAAGAATGGAAATACAATGTTATTAAGTTTTGGCCCTCAAGATGTATTTTAAATTTAAATTAAAATTTAGCTTGCATGTGTCACTTTAATATGGCTAGACCCTCTCAGGCTGAATAAAGGTCTCTGAGGACTGCCCAAAAGGCAGGGGAGAAACATGAACAACAGCCAGAGCCAAGTTGGCCCACTTATTAGCAATTAATAAGGAAACTGGCAAAAAGGGCATCTGTCTGCAGAGTGGGTCGATATGAAGTATTTCCATCATTTAACACCATTCCTAGATACAGATCACTAGATCACAGGAGCCCGAAGTTTGGAAATTTTATGCCTGAGCCAAGACTTCATTGGTCCAAAATTAGTAAAAATAGCTTTTTAATATTTCTTCTTCCCATAAATTCATATTTAGGCTATACCTTTGGACCTGTTTTTTTTAATGCTCCAGAAAAGGAAAGAAACCCCCCAAACTGCCTGTGATGCTGTTGGATGTGCCAATTGAAACAGGCGTGTAATAACACAGTGAAATTACATTATCTGACAACCCCTAAAAGCTTATTCAGGTGACTATTTAAACCCTTGAAGCCTTCAGGGAAATGAACATGGGATGACATTTCAGTCATGTTGCCATAACATTTCATTGGTGAAATTCTGTAGCTGTGTGCCGGACACCAGAAAGGGAGGTCTCAGCAGTAAAACAAACATCAGTAAACTTCATGCATCTGTGGATCTCTGTCCATTCAAAATAAGCCCTGGGAGACTTCACAAGGGGCTTAGAGTACCCAATGAAGGTAGTCAGGGGATCATAAAGGCACCACTGCGGCCATCCAGAAATGACAAAACAGGGCGGCTGAGAGCACATGCTGGTAAACGTATGTCTTTCAGAGCCAAGTGCCAACATACACACTGGAAAGGAAATGACTAGAAACCTTCATTATTCTGGGGAACAAGCAGACAACAAGAATGTCTCAGTGTCAGGGCTTTCTGTCCAAAAGAAAATTAATATTCATCAACACACCCTAACTCAGTCATCAGCTCAGACACTGGAATGAAGCATGTCATTCAGGGTAGAAGAACCATAATCCAAGTCAAACAAACTTAGAAAGAAAGTCTGCTTACAAAAATTCTTGCTTTATACCCTAACAGAGCCATTCTTTCAACATCAGAAATACTCAGCTATTAAATTAGTTTTGTTATAATATTAAGAAGAATTTAATTCCTAAGCAAGTTTATTTATGTCAGAAAAAATGAGACATCGATATTTAAAAGGAAGCATGCAAACACCACTAAATAGTTTGTCCATATGCCCATCATCCAATTCGTTATTATAAAAATAAAGATGAAATTTTTTTCACAAGGCAATTGGGGTTAAGTGACTTGCCCAGGGTCATACAGCTAGTTAAGTGTCAAGTGTCTGAGATCAGATTTGAATTCAGGGTCTCCTGACTACAGGGTTGGTGCTGTATCCATTGCTACACCAAAAAAAAAAAAAAAAAAAAGAATCTATTCATCCAAATAAGAATCAGGGAAATAAATGAATCAGTACTAATTTATTAATAGGAAGGAAGCATCATTGGCCAGAGACAAGACCTTACAGCCTATATTCTAAGACCTACTCTACTCACAAATATCAAAACTTAGATGAATGAAATGACTTTCCCAAGTCACAGAGTTTGCAAATTAAAGGAAAGGAGATTTGAACTGAGATCCTTTGATTTCAAAGTCAATGCTCTTTCTATTATATTTTTTTTATTCTTTTTTTTCTTCTTTTTTTTTTAAGCAATCAGGGTTAAGTAACTTGCTCAAGGTTACACGGCCAGTTATTTCTGGGTGTGGTGCTGAGTGTCTGAGTCCGGGATTCGATCTCCAGGTCGTCCCAACACTGGAGCTAGTGCACTTACTCGCTGAGCCACCTGGCCGCCTCTCTTTCCATTATATTTTGATGGACCTATGACATCACTATTATACCTGGTCATTCTGTGCTATTCTTGACTACACAATCCCATAATTTTATCACCTCCTTAGATCCACTGATACTCTATGAGAGGCAAGAAGACCTAATAAATACTGTTGGCCTCATATAACAGCAGTGGCTTCCCCACCTTGCTAACATATAAGCTCCAGAGAAGCTCAAAACCCTGTTAGAAGATTTAACATTAATGGCCTCAAACTCTGGCATTTGGATATCAACTAACTCCTGAAGAGTCTTCCACCCATCCTCCACTAGCGTAGATTAACACCAGACCTAAGATCCAGGCTTCTCACTCTCTTCCCTTCATTGCTTAGTCTTGCTCAACCCAGATAAGAAACCCACAAAAACCCACCAGGTTTTATTGAGTTTGGATGCCCCATTCCATATGAGGCTTCTGCAGGTCTTGTCCAATTCCATAGGATTCCAGAAGATCCAATCTGTTTCCATCCCCCCCAACTGCCCTTCATTATTGTAAATACATCCCCTCAACAAAGCTGGCTTGTTGGGCATCTTATTGCATGTTCAGTCTCCTTGAAAGGAACTTTGGTGCCTTCCTAAACTTATTTAAATACATTGGGGAATTAGGAAGATCTGGTTTAATTCTGGCCCCTGATGCTTCCTAGATATGTGACCTTAGGTAATTCACTTAAGTGTTCTGAGCCTCTATTTTATCATACATAATGAGGTAAGGAAAGCTCTTATTTCAAAGGTTGTTACAAAGACCCAATGACATAATGTATGAAACCAACTTTAATACTCCCCAAAAATCAGCTAGTGTTAATATTTATACTGATAGAGAACCTGCAAAACTAACAAGCACATGGAAAAAGTCTATCTATTATCCATAATATTCCACACCCACAGTCCCATCACTCTACAAGAAGGGAAGTAAATGACTTCTCATATCTCTTCTTTAGAGCCAAGCTCAATCATTACAATTTCACAGGCAGGGTTAACTATTTTGTTCTTCTTGTTCTTTGCATTGATGTTTTCATAGCTGTGTATGTTGCATTCCTGGTTTTGCTTACTTCACTTTGAATCAGTTCATTTAAGTCTTCTTACTTTTCTCTATATTTATCATATACATTTTGTTTGTTTGGGGATTTGCTTGGGTGTTTTTTTGGCCCAGTGATATTCCATTTTACTCATGTGTCACAACTTTTTTACAGAGTACAGTATTGCAGGAATATATCAATAGAAAAATATTGGCATGCAAAACCACTTTATTGCTCAACACATTAAAAGATTTATAGTTTCCCAATCCAGCTTATTCTTGTTAACCTGTTCAATTCTTGACCTAGTCTATTCTTCATGTATAGAGTCTGTTGGAAATATGCATACATACATTATCTACACATATATATGTATATATACATATATGGTATTCATACATATACATGCATATATATGTGTGTCTGTGTGTATACTGATATATCTGTTCAGTGTATTATCTATCTGTATATCATAGGGTGGAGAATTGCCAGTTTTCAGATACTTATCTGGTTGGTTGTTTTTCTTCATTATGGTCTTAGGCAGCTCAATGAATGGAGCACTGCTTGCCTAGAATTATGAAGTTGTTGTTTTCATCATTGTTGTTGTTGTTATTTCAGTCATGTCCAACTCTGACCCCATTGCAATTTTCTTGGCAGAGATAGTGGAATGGTTTATCATTTCCTTCTCCAATTCATTTGACAGTTGAGGAAACTGAGGCAAACAGGGTTAAGTAACTTGCCCAAGTAAGTGTTTGAGGACAGATTTGAACTCAGGTCTTCCTGTCTCCAGACCCAGTCCTCCATTCACTGTAGCATTAGCTGCCCATTGCCTGCCATAGAGTAAATGCTTAATAAATGTCTTGCTGCCCAGCCCTGCCTTGCTTTAAGAGAGAGCAAGTAACAAGGATGGAATTTGAATCTAGGTTTCTTGACTCTAAACTCAAGAAAGCAATTTCTTTGGTAAAATCGTGTAAGGAATGTGATTTTATTAATGTTTCAAATGGAACCATCACCTCTTTCGTATTTAGCCTGGACCTTCTGCAAAGGTGTATGAGAAGGTTGGGGGAGGCGGGCAGAGGAGAATTGAGAGATTTTCCTATGTTCCTCCATCGAGAGCAAGATTGTTTCAAAAGAAAATAACAGCATTCCAGGCTTTACGGTGTCAGAGAAGCCGTGAAAAAGTCAGTAGATAAAATAATTCCAGAATAAAAATATGGATTCTGTTAATAAAGCCACAGTGAAATGCAGTCAGTTCCCAGAGCATTCTGTGGTTTGCCGCTGTAGAGACAAAGATCAAGGAAATTCCTTGTCTTGTTCTTTGACCTTCTATGGAGGTTTCTAAACTGTTACGCTTATCGCAGCTGTTGTCATTGTCATTGTTGTTGTTCACTTGTTTCAGTTGTGTTCGATTCTTCATGACTCCATTTAGGGTTTTCTTGGTAAAGATACTGGAGTGGTTTGCCATTTCCTTCTCTGGTGTATCTCCATTTTGCAGAGGAGGAACTGAGGCAAATAGGGGTTAAGTGACTTGCCCAGAGTTACACAACTTGTAACTATTTGAGGTCGGATTTGAACTCAAGTCTTCCTGACCTCAGGTCTGCTGCTCTATTCAATGAGTCACCTCACTGCCCCTACCTATAATGTTACTCTTACCTACAAAGAATAAAGAATTGCGTATTAGCTGGAAAGATTCCTTCAACTATTTTTTTATTCAAGAATTTTTTCCTCTTAAAATTGAGGGATTTATAATTTTTTATGGATTTCTGAATTTATAAATTTTGAATTCAACTTTCCATTTTGTAGCCTGTTCACAGAACTCAGAAGCTAGTGTCTTCCTTCCCCTTCAAAACGCTGTCTGAAAATGTATTTCTAGCTCCATCTCTTAGGACATTGGTCTTTGCCATTAGTACCAGTTTGGGAGATTGGTTCATCAGAACCTATGACATCAAGTAATTGCAGATGACAACAACAGTTTAAGAAGACAAAAATGGAGAAAATCTTCTTTCCTCACTCCTTTTGTCATAGCACACAATTCAACCCTTTGTTTCTTTCTTCCTTTGCCTCTGAGAAAAGAAAAAAGAAAAAAAATGGACATAGCAGGAAGAAAAAGAAGAGAAAGCTAGAAAGCAATCTGAGTGTTTTGTTTGTTCATAAGGATTTTGCAGTCAAAATCAGGTAACAGCCTAGATGATGATGTTGATTTTATCTCAGTTATGAAGTGAAGGAGAAATTCTATTTCTGGCAGCTAGATACAGTCCTTTTTTTAAATGAACATAAATTTAAAATTAAATTAAAGGTCTAAAGAGATAAGAATGTCAGAGAATAAATTTAATCTGTTTTCCATCTTTTTCAGGCCTTTGGAGCACTGGAAAGGATTTAGAGTCTGAGAACTTGGGTTCCATTTCTGGCTCTCATATTTATAGGCTGTGTTATCTTGGGTAAGTAGTTCACCTCATTGAGCTTCAGTGAAAGAAACACAGGAGGACTGGAATGGATAATTTCCTTGGCCCTTTTCACATACAGAGATCTATGACCCTCTAAAAAGCTGTAGTAGATTCCCCTTTTTTCCTCACTCAAATCAATTATTTAGAAAAAAAATATCAAAAGTACAGATGTCTCTCTTGCTTCCCCTCTGGGGTCCTGTTTTCCCAAGGTGAGTCCCTACAATACTTCAGTGCTCAAGGATAGTACCATCTAATATTTAAAAAAAAATAAACCTTTATATGCATCCTCTTATTTGAGCCTTGCCACAACCACCTAAGGTAGACAACACAGTTATCATTCTCCCCATTTTACATATGAGGAGAGTGAGACTCAGGTTAATTTACCCACCTATCATCACACAGCTCATAAATGTCACATACAATACTTGAACCTCAGGTTCTGCTGATTACAAAATCCAGTGTTCTTTGCTCTGTACCATACAGCCCCTTAGTCTACTGATGAGTGAAATTTCAAGTTAACCTTTTTAGGTCTCTGAAAGTTAAGCTGGGTATCTCCAATGATATGAGCAAGGCAATCATTTCAAGAGTGGAACCCAAAGATGTCTATTTGGAGTCATGTGATCCTGTGCCATAGAGAAACACATGCCATCTTGATCCTCTTCTCTTCTGGCATCACCTGCCTTTTCCATGCTTCCATAAAAAGACCCGATGACAAGATGGATAAAGGAGATTTATGGAAGAATTTGGCAATGAGGCCATAAAAGCTCACAGAACTTTGGAAAATCCACTTGGCAGATCATTCCCATTTCTTCCCTAAATATTTCCCCCTGCAAACTATCAGGCCTAGAATGAATTGAATTATACTCAAAGAGAGTATGAGCAAAGAAAACTCTTGTGGATTTGAAAGGGAGAAAAACCTTTTTAAACATAACATTAATTAAAACTTACTCCACCCTGGGATTTTAAAACCTTTAGAAATAGAGAAGAGTGAAAGAGCAAGAAAAGAAATAAACTGCCCATTTTGATATGTTTCAAGGCCAAATGTAGCCAGTCTTATTTTTCATTACTATAGAGAGAGGTTTGTTTGGTCATTTTTCAGTCATGTCTAACTCTTTGTGATCCCATTTGGAGTTTCTTGGCAAAGATACTACAGTGGTTTGCTATTTCCATCTGCAGCTCATTTTACAGATGAGGAAACTGAGGCAGAAAGGACTAAGTGACTTCATAAGGGTCACACACATAGTAAGGGTGTGAGGGAAAATTTGAACTTGGGTTGATGAGTCTTCCTTACTCCAGACCCAGCATTCTATCCACCTAGCTGTCCTATAGAGGAAGATAAGGAAAGACAAAGATGTTTCCAAATCAAAGAGGAAAAGGAATACAGAAGAAAGAAGGGATGGAAAAAAGTTTGATCATAATATTGAAGAATGTTCCAAATTTTATTCAAACGAGGCTAGAGATTAAAGGGTCATTTTGCATTAATACTCAACATGGGAGCAAAGATCCTGTCTCCAAAAAAACAATTTTCTAAGTATTTCAATGCCATGGCTATAGTAACCTTGAGGGGAGAAGAAGGTGCATCGAGTCTCAATTTTTTGAAAAAAACAATTAAAATCCTTCCAGTTTTCTAAATTGCTTTTTAATTATTATAAAGCAAGTTTTGCTAATTCTTTAAATAATAAAACTATTCATTAAATATATTCATTATTATACTTTGTTTTCCACAGCACTTTAAAGGTTGTGAAATGTTTTATATACAATTTTGCGGGGTCGGTGCTGCATGTCATTACACACCCATTTCACATATGAGGAAAAGAGACACATAGCTAGTAAATGATAAAGTTGAGAGCTGAATGTGGGTCTTCTGAATTCCAAGGTGAGTGCCTTACCCATATGCCTTATTAGGCACTCCCATTTCTCATGGCATTTTAAAGCTATGTTCATTGAAAGCCATTGGCCATAGGATATGTAGATGACAGAACCAGGATCCTCAAAATCCAGCCTTGAAGGGCTTTCAACCCATTTTGTGCCTGGGGAGTGAAGACCAAGGTCACTGGGGGCTGATATTTTCATTTTCCTTTCAGAATACTAATATCAGGTAGGATGATAGCAATAGCAATGCCCTCCAATTTTGTAGCCTTTAAAGTTTGTAAAATGATTTCCTCATGGGAAACCCAACACTGTGGGTGAATTTTCTCCCCCACTATAAGTTGAGTTCACTCATCTATCAAATAAGGTTTAGGATGCTTAAACTCTGCACAGCCCACAGCCACTCCCATATTATTGCAGATGAGAAAAGGTGAGGAGTTACCAAATTCTGATCTAGAATTCTAAATTTTCATCTACAACATTCACCCAGTCCATTCCTGCAGACATACACACTGTAAATTATTATAATTTCCATTTTGTAGAGGAACAAACTAAGGTGATTTGCCGTCACGGTGACTACTTTTTAATAAACTGAGCAGAATTTATACAACCAAATGCATGTTGTTCTCTTCAAAGTAATCCTCTTAAGGGAGAGAATTTGGAATGCAAAGGTTTTAGAAGGAATGTTAAAAATTGTTTTTACATGTAACTGGGGAAAAATAAAATGTTAAATAAATAAAAAAGAAGTAAAAAATAAATGTAGTCCTCTTGAGAGACCCAAAATTTAATCCAGGGGGCCTTTGAAAATTTTTGGAATGGCCTTTGGTATTGAGACAGGTAGGTGGTGTAAAGCATAGAGTGCAAGAGTTGGAGGCAGGAAGATCTGAGTTCAAATCTTGCCTCAGACACTCATGAACTGTATGAACTCAGGCAAGTTACCTCTCTCAGTTTGAGTCTCTTCAAATGTCAAAATAACATACTTCATATATGAAATGTTATATATAAAATAGTTAGAATAATACCTACCTCACAAGGTGGTTGTAAGGATCAGAGTAAATCTTCAAGTGTTATGTAACTGGTAGCTACTATCATTGTTGTTATGATTGTGCTTGTTATCTAGATGGTTATTATATTGTTGTGTTGAGTCATTTCGGTTGTGTCCAACACTTTGTGACCCCATTTGGGGTTTTCTTGGCAAAGATACTGGAGTGGTTGTCATTTCCTTCTCCAGTTTATTTTACAGATGGGGAAACAGAGGCAAACAGAGTTAAGTGACTCGCTCATCTCCAGGGATGGTGCTCTATCCACTGCACCACCATTAATATTATTATTTAAAACCTAACATATGTTCTTTTCAGTTTCCTCAATCAATCACCATGACTCCTCCAAACTTTTTCATCCCTCCTCAAACCTTCCATTTCTCTCCTCTATTCCATCCTCTCACTGAAAATCTTGCTTTGCCTTTAATTGAAAATAATGAGACCTTTCCTGAGAGGGAAGACCTGAATTCAAATCTGGCCTCAGGCACTTACTAACTGTGTGAACTTGAATTGCCTCAGTTTCCTCAACTGTAAAATGAGGTTAATAACAGCACCTAACTGACAAGATTATTTGAGAATCAAATTAAATGAAAATGCATAGCACAGTGTCTGGAACAGAGTGGCCACTAAATAAATGTATTCTCTTTCCTTCCCCAAGAGCTCCTGCCCTTTCTCCTCATCCCACACCACTCAGATGTTTTCTGCTATTGCCTTCTTCACCCCTCTATTGAATACAAAGGTGACCCTTCTCCTTGCCAAGACAAATTCTTCTACATGTACAAGTGATCCCATCCCATCTTCCCCAAAAGATGTGTCCTCTGTCACCACCCCCTATCATTTATCTTCTATCTTTCCATGTCCACTGGTTGCTTCTGGTTGCCTCCAAATTCATCCATTTCTCCCCCATCCTGAAGAACTCCTTTGATACATACATCCCTAGTACTAATAATTCCATATCTCTCCTCCTTTTTTGTGGCTATGCCAGACCACCTTTCCTCTTATTCTCTTAACTTTTTGCAATCTGGCTTCCAATGTCTTCATTTCAGAAGAGCTCTCCACATTTATCATGAAGGCATTTTCCAATTCAATGACCTTTTCTCAATCCTCATTCTCCTTGACATCTCTGTAGCCTTTGACACTGATTAGACAGGTAGTAAGAGAACTAGGAAAGAGCAGTATCCCCAAAACCTAGAAAGATGAAGGCATCAAAGAATTTCCAAGACATTACTGTCTCCTGGTTCTCTCCTACATGTCCAATCACTGAGTACTCTCCTCTGCAGCATCTCCATTCAAGTTATGTCTGACACCTTTAAGTGTTCCCCGATGCTTTTCTCTTCTCCTTCTTTACTGCCTTACTAAATGTTATTAACATCATCATAGCTAACATTTATATAGAACTTACTGTATGCCATGCACTATGCTTAGGCATTTGACGATTATCAAACTCACATGATCCTCACAACAATGCTGAGAAGTAGATACTATTATTATACCCATTTTAGAGATGAGGAAACTGAATCAAATAAAGGTTAAGTTACTTGCCCAAAGTCACATCGCTAGTCTATATCTGAGATCAGATTTGAATTCACATCTTGACTGCAGGTCTGGAGTTCTATTCACTGAGCCACCTCATGAGCCCATAGATTCAATGATCAGCTTTATGTAGATGATTCTTGGATTTACTTATCCATCCTAACCTCTCAGATAACCTGCAGTCTTACTTCCAATTGCCTATTGGATAAATCAGCATTGGTGTCTCACAAATATTTTTTTTTTAATTTTGTTTATTTTTACCTTTCCACATGATTTTGAGTTCCAAATTTTCTTCCCATCTCTTCCCTACTCCCATCCCCAGATACCACATAATTTTATATAGGCTCTATGTATATATTCCTATTGAATCATTTTCACATTAGTCATGTTGTAAAGAAGAATTAGAACCAACGGGAGAAACCACAAGACAGAAGAAATAAAAAGAAAAGAGAGAGAGAGCAGATAATGTGCTTCAATTTGCATCCAGGCTCCATAGTTATTTTTCTGGACATGGATGGCATGTTCTGCCACGAACCTTTAGAGTTGTCTTGGATCCTTGCATTGCTAAGAAGAGATAAGTCTGTCAAAGTTAAGTCATCACACACTGTAGCTGTTACTGTGTACAGTGTTTTACTGGCTCTGCTCACTTCACTCAGCATCAGTTCATTCAAGTCTTTCCAGGTTTTTCCTGAGTCTACCTGCTTATCATTTCTTATAGTTTGGTAGTAATCCATTATATTCATATACCACAACTTGTTCAGCCATTCCCTAACTGATGGGTATTTCCTAAATTTCCAATTATTTGCCACCACAAAAAGAGCTGCTATAAATATTTTTGTATGTGGGTCCTTTTCCCATTTGTATGATCTCTTTGGGATACAGACCTAAAAGTGGTATTGCTGGGTCAAAAGGTATGCATATTTTATAGCCCTCTGGGCATAATTCCAAATTGCGCTCCGAACAGTTGGATAAGTTCACAACTCCACCAATAATGCATTAGTGTTCCAATTTTCCCACATCTTCTCCAGTATTTGTCAATTTCCTGTTTTGTTATGTCAGCCAGTCTTTTTTGTTTGTTTGTTTGTTTTGCCTTTTGGAGGGCAATTGGGGTTAAGTAACTTGCCCAAGGTTACATAACTAGTTGTTTGTGAGGAGGTGAGGGAGGGGGAGTGTTGTGTCTGAGGCCAGAACCAAACTTGGGTCCTCCTGACTCCAGGGACAACTCTTTACTCACTTTGCCACCTAGTTGCCCTATGTCAGCCAATCTAATGGGGTATGATGTGATACCTCAGTTGTTTTAATTTGCATTTCTCTAATCAATAGTGATTTAGAGCATTTTTTCATATGACTATAGTAGCTTTAACTTCTTCATCTGAAATCTGCCTGTTCATGTCTTTTAACAATTTATCCATTGGGGAATGATACACAGATATCTTAAACTCAAAATGTCTTAAATAGAATTTACTATCTTTCTCCCCAAACCATCCCCTCTTCCTAAATTTTCAATTCTTATCTAGGACACTTCTTCCTCCCAATCACCAAGGCTTCCAACCTAGGTGTCATCCTCATCCCTCGTCTTCCTCCTCCTCCTCTTCCACATCATCACCATCATCTTCCATTCTCTCCCCCCTCTCTCTCCCTTCTTTCTTCTTCTTCTTCTTCTTCTTCTTCTTCTTCTTCTTCTTCTTCTTCTTCTTCTTCTTCTTCTTCTTCTTCTTCTTCTTCTTCTTCTTCTTCTTCTTTTCTCTCTCTCTCTCTCTCTC